>NW_010175539.1:0-31977 GCF_000695765.1 Mesitornis unicolor
TTGACTGTAGGTGAAGTATGCTGAAACCCCTATTTCACTGCCACAGTCTTCTAGTAGCATGGTATTGAGTTGAGAGGGGAACACAGGAAGGACCAGCTGGACCTCGCCTAGAAAGAGATGAGATTAGTATCTTCGGCTTTTCTGAGCATGACTGCAGTTTTACAACTTTCTCATTTTCTATGGTACAGATCAGTCACATGGTATGGTACAGTCAACAGATGATTGCAGATTGATTGCCAGAACTGAAGAAAATATGAATATTTAATAAATCTTTTTTTGAGCTCTAGACAGAAATCCAGCAGTGATGCTGAAGGAGCCTAAATAAAGAATTGTCTCTGTTACCAATGTTTGCAAATACTAGAGGAGATACTTGTCGTTATTGGATGATGCTCTGTAACTCAGATAGAACCTTCTTTTGAAGCCTGAAGTGAAAAGGCTTTTAAGTTTACTGTTAAATATTTAGATTTTTAAAAGAATACATTCTATCTCTTCTCCCCCTTTTTTTTTTTCTTTTTTTCCCCCAAGGGAGTTGGCTGGATATCTGATAACTGCCAAAACAGAAGGCATAAAATGCAGAGATGACTACTCTGTCTGGAAGGCTTCAAAAGGTAGATAATTCTGTGTGAACTTTTAAATTTTCCTAACCCACTAGACAATATTGCTCTGAAGAATGTCATTATGAGAACAGCTACAGCTGTGAGGCAAGAACGTTTTAATGTGTATTGTCTTTTTATGAAATCTATTTGAAGAATTCAGTTAGGGAGGTAGTGATATGTAGCTGATAAGAGAGATACATGCTGGAAAGTTGTCACATCAAAATTTTGGAAGAGGATGAATGTGCTTTTTAAGGACTGGTGATCACAATTCAGTTTTGAATCAACAAACATTTGATGAAGAGAAAATTTAAGATTTTATTATCAGGAGAAATAACTAAACTGTTACCTTAAATTTGGTTAAGTTTCAAAGTCCTAAAGGTGATAGGAATGAGCAGGGAAACATACTTTGTAATATACTTGTATATTTTTTCACTTTTCATAATCTCATAATCACTGCATTTCAAGATATTTGGGCACAGAAATATTGCAATCTTTACAGAACACATTCCCTCCCCCTGTGTTTTCTCTGTCTATTTGTGACCTTTTATGTCTAAGAGCTCAGACTCCAACTGAATCTTTAGGCCTTTCTCCATATAATGAAAAAGTCACAGCTCACCTTTCAAGTCCATGGAGCTTTTTTGTGAGTCTTTAACTCCACAATGCAAATTCATTTTCTTAGTCAGTCCCCTTACTTGAATGATCTCCCTGGATTGCTTTCTTTCCCCTCCTCTGACAGTCTGTTCTCACTTGTTTCCAAATTGTCCCAGCTGTGTTTTACATGGAAATAAACACTTTCTTTCATCCTCAGGAAATTAATTTAAAACACTCAAAAACAATTTTCCATGGCCGACTATTCTAGCTATATTAATTCTAATTGTACCATTAAGATAGATATCTATGAACTCTGTACTGCATCATATAACCCAAGAACTAAAGCCAAGAACACATTTTGTACTCCAGTCAGTAAATGTGTTGGCCATGCCTTTGGCTGCTTTATATTCAATGTTCTAGTGTGAAATTCTCTGCAAATCATCTGAAATTTAGCTTTCCTTTGCCATGTGACTGTCTTGCCATTAGAAGAATTTTTGAAGACTAAGGGCTAGGGAAGCGCTAGCAAATGTAATCTTGGTTAACCAACTGTTTCTCAGTATAATCATAAATTTAAAAGTTCATCATAGAAATGGAATAGTGCATGAAAGCCTGATGGGTAAGCTATCTAGAAGTAGTTAATAATTATTATAAAAAATAACTCTTCCCAGTAATTTTGTGCTTTCTGATAGAATATTAAAAATAATGCTGAATAATACAGAATGTCAAGCAGAAATATAAAACAATATAATGTATTCTTATCATGGAACTTACCGTATGATATACTACCCAATTATTTTTTCAAAAATTGTTCTGTGGATATAGTAGTCAAGAAATTTTCAAGTAGCATAAAACTGTTTACAATATGAACCACTTAGTGAAATGCTGTTATTGTACAGCCTTAGTTCTAGTGTTTCATAACACTACTATTATATGTTAATGGAAGGAACATTCCAAGTAAATGGACTTAAAATATATTTTCTTTATGATGCATTCAGTGATTCCAGATGATGATTTTTTTCCACTGTTGCTTAGCACATTTGGTAAGCAATGAAAAAAACAAAAAAAAAGGTTTTGTTGTTACCGCTTTTTCTATTAACAGCCAGCTCACAGAACCATATGCCCTTAACAGAGAGTCTTCATTACTCTTAGATTATTTCTACTGTTTGTCTAATTTTGTACTGACATTGAATATCTGTCACTCCAGCCTCTTCCTGAGCTTAGTTTCTTCTGTGGTCTGGTGTGTTCTGCGCCTTCTGTCAATCTCTTCAGCAGACATTTTGCTAATGTAATTAGGTTTTATTTTATTTTATTTCATATGTTACATATATGTAGATGCATCTTAAGTTTTCTTTATATACATTTTATACACTGGAAGAAGTTAGGGTTCTTTAAACCATTGCATTCTTTGTTACTAGGTAGACACTAGCACAAAATAGCACTCTTTGTGCTTCCAATTTCTTTGCTAATTATTGTTACCAGAAGCTGGGCAGATACAAAGCTTTGGGAATTTGCTCTTCTTGCTTTCATTTTATTCTAATGCAGTTTGTTTGATCCATATTATTCAGTTGGTTCAGAATGCATTTAAGTCATTATGTTTCTTAGAGATTCACTGGTTACTATGGTGCTCTGAGGTTAGTTGAGTAATCATTAGTTGCCTGTATTGTCTGGTAAAAATGAATTAAAATTGATTGGAATCCAAATGAAACACACATTCTGTTTCTGTCATATGAAAGGGTGCAGTGCGTTCCTCTAATACAGCCATCTATCAAGTGGCCATCTGGTTAGCTTATAACATTTAGCATACAGCAATATTTCTTTTCATTTTGAAAAATAAGCCATGTTGGAACTAACCAGAATTTGTGTGAACCTTTGATCTGTAGAGCTAACTTAAATTTATTGCTGTTTGATCTCCATTTGAAGTCACTTAGCCCTAATTTTCCTGACAATCAGTTTTTATAAGATCTCTGAAGATTTTTTACTTTACTAGAAATAATGCAAAAATCTTTAATCACTGTAAAGCAGGTGGTAACGCTTTCATTTTGTCCAGCTTTGCTTTAGTAATGCCATTTGGTTTTCCTTTTATGACTCTCTTGTGTACGTTAATTGCACTGAAAACCACAGTAAGAGAACAGTGAAACTTGGTCAGAACAAGAAAATATTTGTCATATAGGAGTTTTATGGTAGTATTCCATGAGAATACAGTTAAAATTTGTGAAATTAGAGGTCTGGGCTGCTGAATGTTATCACTTCTGGACACAATAAAAAATATTTTTTTAATTAGAATGGAACGAGTAATTAGCTTTGCAAGAGAATTAATGCAAATTGCATAATTCCAGTTCTTAGGGTAGTTCTAACAAATGTGAAAATCCTTCTAATATTGGAGAAAGAGAAGAGGTGGAGTGTACTCTCTGTCAAGCATAACCATGTAAGAAGATACAGAAAACTTACTGCTTGGACACATAATCCTCTACACAGAAGCTTCTTGTTAGCTGTTTGCATCTTCTGCTCTGTTTTCCCTGCCAGTTTAATAGCTGAAATTAAGACAGTAAGTCATATTTCTATATTCTCGTAACCAGTAATGTGTATTTTTAAGCTGATTAACTAGCCAACAGCCTTCTATCCATCATAGTTGTTAACTAGAGGAAAAAATATATTTTTGCCACTTTATATACAGCAAGAATGGAGAGAAACTGCTTTCTTCCACAGAGTGTATTCCATATCACAAGATAGTACTTGAACTAGAAGATATTTTTATCTTCTAACATGCATTATTTATTGCAATCCATATTTGTTAGTGTCACCATTTTCTGGTCTTTTATATAAACATACCTAGATAATATAAGTATCTACACACATACACAAATATAGTGCAAATATATTATTCCATGTATGTAAGTATATACATATACTGTCAGCTATTACTGTTTTCTCCCTTTCCCTTTTGATCATGAAGAAGAGCTGTTTTGCTTTTGAACCACTGGATTAGACAGATGTCTGATGGGTGTTCAGGCTAATCTAAATTCAAGGATATTCAATGAAATAAGTTTTTTTATGTTTAAAAATATTACTTATGGGGAAAAATGTAAACTATACATAGTTCTTGATTAACAAGGTGTGGTTGTACAAGAAATCATAAAAAGGTGTGGAATGGCTCCTTTCACTTGAAATGATGGAAATTATGCAGATTCTACTGTAGTGTGCAAGTTGCTGATTTAAAACTGGAAGACAGCTTGATTTATTCTTGCCTGTGGGCAATAGCAGTAAGCTTATTTTGACTATAAATGGGAAAAGTATGACATAAGTCACACAGTAAAACATTCTGCTTGTATCCATTGAAACTTGTTTAGCTGCATAACTCTGGCAGTTTCTTTGAATATTTCTTTCCATGTGTAAGCCATCTCTGCTTGTGTTCTGTGCCACTACATTTCATGTGCACAGTTCTCCCATTTATCTTTTTCTTGTTCCCCTTCCTAAACCAGAGTTCTCAATCTATCCTGGCAGTGTATGGATGCAAGAATTACAAGAAATGACCCACACTAGACAAGTTTATCACAGCTCTTTCTGACTGAGTCGTGAGGAAAGGTCTTATATTGGTTCACTTGCTGGACCTTCTGTCTATGCATTGATTTATTTGTAGCAGGAAAAGTTGCATTATCCAAAATGAAGTATCTGATCCTGATTTAAGTGAAAGGAGGAATGCATTTCCCATTATGTAGCTATAAGTTGGTGTACTACTTCATTCTAGAGCTCTTAAATGCTTATTACAATTTTCTGCTTAAGCAAACCTCGATTAATTTCATTAAGTAAAACAACTTGTAAGATCCTGAGTGAGGGGAAGATCTCAAAACTGAACAGCCAGAAACAAAGCAGTTAAAGGTTGGGATAAAAGATTAAATTACTTGCTTGCAATCATACTTAGCTAGTGACAAAAGACAGGAAATTAAGGCGCACAACCTAAATGTGTCCAGGTCTGCTAATCACAGGACAATTCCTCCTATCTCCTTTTATTATACTTACAAAAGACTAATTGGTGATACATTGGCAAAGACATCAATGGAAATAGTCACTGGCCTGAAGTTTATCTTTGTTGCTATAGCCACTAGTCAGTCATTTGTTCACCAGCTTGCTGTAGGTGTTATCTAAACTAGCTAAATATCCTGGTTGGTACAGTTTAGCTAAAGTATTTTGAATCTGGATGTTTGAGCTCCTCTAGACTCAATGTTTTTAGAAACGTGTTGCTGGTTGCATCTGCCTTTTATATGAAGAATCCATTAGGATTATTCTTCTGGTTTATTCAGATTTCTACAGCTAATACAAGAGCTTCATAGTATGAAGCATATCTCCATAACACAATGTGCAGGGATGTCCAAACTAGCCTGAACAGTAGGTACGCTGTTCTTGAGACCTGGCCTAGTAACTGTGCAGGTATAGTGTGGCTATCACTACACTGTGCCACATGGTTGTACCAGAGACCATGAAACTATGTCAGATACCTTAAATACAGCACCAGATTAAGCCATGTAGGTGTGCTCCTATTTTCTAAGGCATTAATTCATGTATAGACTTTGTCATGGCTCCCTCCTGGACAGCAGTGGATTTCACTAAGAGCAATGAGAAGTGCAATGAATTTTTCTCTTCAGGATTTATAGACTTGGAAACAGCTTGCGTCCACAAGACAACGCACTTAACAGAATGTGTTTTACACAAATGCCTCTTTACAAAGGTACCTCTCCTGGCCCACTTTCTCTGTATGCATGATTTATACTTACATAGTCTGAATTTTGTTACTGCAAAAATTTGTTATCCAGCATGCTATTTTGGGTTACCTTATTGATCCTAAGATTAAGCTTTCAGTGCTACAAGTCCTCATCCCCTTAATCAAGAGGATGGAGATGAAGAAGAGGAGAAATCTTCAGACAAGTCTTTAACACTAAAACCTCCTGCTTTCTATGCCTTTGGTATATGGGACACACAGCAGCCCTGCAATACCTATCTGGAGATTATAAAAAGGATGGAGTATGGTACTCTACAGTGGACTATGGGAGGAGGTTCAGACACAATAGGCATAATTTGAAACAGGAGAGGCTCAGGCTGGGTGTAAATAAAAATCTTCATGAGGAAAGCCAGGCATTTGAACAGGTTGCCAAGAGAGGCTGCAGTCTCCATCTTTGGAGGTTTTCCAAATCCAACTGGATAAAACCCTAAGTCTGACCTGGCTTTGCAAGATTAAGAACTAGCAACCTTCTGTGTTTCCTTCCAACTGGAGATATCCTATGACTTCATGGTCACAGGATGGGCTTATATTCAGAATGAATGTCTGAGTATAGCTCAAGCTGGCATACCCATGGTAACATTAAAGTATTGTAGGTACAAATAGCAGTGGTAGTCTTTAATAGCACCAGGCAATAAGGCAGTCTTGTAAGTATCTGACTATGACAAAGCCTTTTGTTTGGGATAAAGTTTTATTCATTTTGTGGGCTGCGGTTACATTTCCAGGTCCACAAGGCAGACACTTAAGGTTTTGAAAACTCTGGCTTAATTTCTTGGCAGTACTATAATGAAAAAGCACGTGATGTAACTTCTTTCAGACCATGAACAGGATAGACAAATGAGTTTTAAATTACCACTTCTTTTCCTCAAGTAGTCTAGTACCCTGGGATAGCACTGGTCATGATTGCTCAATTGAAATAATTTCTGTGATTATGTATGGGTTTGAAGTTGACATCACATGGAGATTAATAGTCTTTCACGGAATGTCAATCTGTTCAGGTGGATGGTACAGCATGAGTGTGAGCTTTATAGGTGTCTGCAAGAGTCGTACCTTTCAAGACTGAGGTATAGGTGAGAACAATGGCACAAAAATAATATAGAAACATAGATTCTTAAGGACTGAGCCTGTAAGTGCTTACATCTAAGAGCAGCACTTACTGTTGGAAGAAGTCCAATTGATTTCTGTGAAATAATAGAAATCAATGTGACTACTCCCAGCGGCAAGCACTACAGGCCAGATTCTCAGCCGCCTAAAACTGAAGACGCTAGTTGAAAAATTTATCCAAACCTCAGTAATGAGTGTTAGTTTGCACTGTTTGTTCTTTAATCTACATTTTTGAAAAATCTGTATTTAATTTTTTTTTTGGCACCTGTACTTTGTCCCATGGGTTTGCCAAGACAGGATGGAACACATCATTGCAATGCTTAAGAGCAGTGGGGGATTCATTAGAAACTGCGAAAATCTTAGCAGATGCTTCTGAGCATGCAGAGATGATGTTCAAATTGCTTGTAAACTTTATATTTTTATTCTTTCTTTCCTGAAGCCCATCAGAAGTCTTGCTTCTGAGAAATAACTAAACAGCGTTTCACAGCAGCTTTCCAAACAAATTAACCTTTGAGTTGAGACCAGGCATGGAAGTACTCACCCCTGGAGGAGAGTTTTTTCAAAGTAATGAGCCCATGTAAACATTGGGTATGCTGCAATAGTGAACAGTAATCTTAACCAATGCACAGAAGCAGATGTAATAGCACTGTACATCTTTTCCTCTGTACCTGTCTCCAAAAAGCAGCCTATTTCACGTGAGACAACTGATTTGTGGACATATTCAGAGCCGTGTTATCACTGCCTCAGTTTCAGCCATTTTGGCAGAAGTACAATTACATTTATGGTTATCTTGTAGAAAAAAAACACCACAAAACCAACCAACCAAACAAAACCCCTAAAAAACCCCCCAAAAAACCCAAACCTGGAACAACAAAAAACAACAACAAAAAACCCACCACCACCAAAAACCCCTAAAGTTTTAGCAATTGCAATATGGTTCTCTAAAATCCAAATATTGAGACTTTCCAAAATTGGAGAGCACTTCATTAATTTGACTTCAATGAATGAGATAGTGATAAATGTAGGATACTATTAGATATGAGAAATGCCTGCGGTTCTGTAACACAGTCCTAGACTGTCTGACTCCTAGGATGTACTTTCCTAGCTTGATACCTACATAGCGGCTGTCAGAGGGTCATAACATCCAAACTGAAAATGTAACAACTATAGCTGTAATGTTTCTTTTACAGATTCGTTTTTTTCATTTTTTGTGCAAGAAAGAGTAAAAATATAGACTGGTGATTTGCAACTGAACTTAGTATAAAAATACTAATATCTACTGAAGCATGAGGTTATTGATTGTAGAGCTAAAGGTTAAACCTGTAGTAATGAGATGCTTGAATTAATCAATTCATTCAAGAATGCTGCTTCCAAATTAAGGATATTCCATATCTTTCCCACAAGAAATTCTAAGGATGCTCAGGAGATCAGTGGCAGGTTTCATACTATCTTCTGGTATTTTATGTTGGACTAATAGGCATTTGTTATGTTAACTGCAAACCACATAGCACATTGGTGTAATATTCCTACTAGCAGGCATAACTTTAAAGAGTTCCAAGCATAAAGCATAAACATGTCATTAGCAATAATTATGAATATTTTCAGATGAGGGCCAATAGCAGCATTTAATTTGGACAGCAAACTGAGATTGTTTTTAAAGTTATTAAAAAATGGAAAGTTATTATAAAAGTTGCATTGTCTAATTTGTGTAAAATTTATATTCAACGTGTAACATAAAATTATTGTTTCTATAGCAAAATCCAAGCAGGTGAAAACTAAAGACTGTATGAAAGCCAGAGTAAGGATTCTACAGTAAGCTTTGCAAGAGATGTTTTCTATTAAAAGTTAAGAATATGGTGAACTGCTGAAAAAGTGAATGTGGAAATATTGTATATGGTGAGAAATATTGTATATGGTGAACCTATCACAAGAAAGAGATTAGTGTATGCTTCATATACGTACATATGCATTTATTGAAGGAAAAAATGATACACCTGTCACATTTATCATACAGAAAATAATAAGCTATATCGCTAATTAGAATGTAGTGTTAAGAAGCATAGCTTTTAATTTAAAAAATAATAATAAAAAACCCCAAATCCTGAAATTTGCATGAATTCAAGCAAGTTTGAATCACAATTGCTGTGGGAAGTTGCCACTTGCTGTGCTATAGCAGAGAGTTGCGAAGAACTTTGGAGAGTTGTGGAAAAACATTTATCGGGAAAGTTCTGTGATAGACCAAGCTACAACCTATCAGCTGTCATGTAATAGTTGAAAGAAATTAATCCAAAATGGCATGAATCTGAATTTTCCCGTAGGGACTGGAATGTTGAATGAAGGACTTCAAACAAAAAGTTTGTTTAAAATGGAACATTTCAGTGCTGGCAGCTGTTTTAAGTGAGTTTGGCTGGTTACTGAGATGAAACAAAAAGTACTGGAGGAAAACTGCCATATAGTAATGGTGACAAGAATAAGAAATATCTATCTTGTATTAAATTGTGAACTTTACCAAAAAAGGTAAAAGGGTGTTAGGAAGTTAGCTCTAAGCATGGAGTAGCTTTACGCTGCTAGTTTGTGTATTACATCTTTAACAACAACAACAAAGTATAAACTACTGAGATGAAGAAAAATGTTTGTATTTTTCTTTTTTCAGCATTTTCTCAAGTACTTTGCACACCTTATAACACTATTGACTAACCTGTTCAACAGACAACAGGTAGGTGTGGGAGGAATGTAACCGCTGTGTTACTTTGTAGAGAAATGCTATAAAACAAAGACAGTAAATATTGTTGAATATAGATAAGGTTTGAGATAAGAAGTGAAAATTTACTTACATTTAAGGAATAAATGCTGTTGATGCAGTGACAGAATTTCAGAATTCTTAAAATCTGTTAACTACAGGGAACTAACTGCTGGGAGAAAAAACCCACAGACCCAAGTGAAAACATGTTTAGGTTTTCTCCCTTATGAAAGCAATTTTGCACTGAGTTCCCTCCAAATTTAGTGTGTTCTGTTAATGATCAGTGAAATAGCACTCGTACATCAAGTTAGTATTTACTTCCCTAATAAAAGCATTCAACGTAGGCTCTTGTTGCAAAATGACAGCTGAAAGCTTTTGATTCAGTAGAGAATGTATATGTTAGTTTTCTATGCTGACAAAATTCTGGCTTTGGGAGGGCTTCTAACAGATAAAAATCACCTTGAAATCATAGTGCAGAAATCACTCTTCTGAATCAACTGTGTTGATATGAAGTAGGCCATCAGTTTAAGTTCTTTTGCTAGAGAATATTGCCTTGAGAAAATCCTCTCAACAGAAATTCAGAAGCATATATCTGCATGTCTGCTGGTCCTTTGATTCAATACAAGTTGTGCAGTCTCTGTATTTCTCAGTTCATTTCAGCAGCAGTCACTGTTTTCAAAGGACCGAGCCGTTGCAACAAAATAGTTTTCATTTCCCAGCTAAATTTAAATCTTTTGCAAAGCAAATCAGTTCTGTTTTGGTATTTTTCAGGAATGTAATTGTACAAAGAATTTGTATATTTTCTTAATGCCATACTAACACGATGATCTTGTCTACAAATCAGCATGGTAAATGCCCATCAACAGAAGCTTTGTAATTTTTAGTTTAATAGTGAATGATGACTTGAATTTCTTGACAAGAAATAACTGAAAATATTAAAATAATTAATAAAAGTCTCCTGTAATCTCAAATGTAAGTAAAACATTTTAAACATTTGGAAAGGTTTCTGTGGTGTGTAACAGCTGTGGGTAGTGGTTTAGATAAGTTGCACTAAATTCTCCTTCTGACAGCTAACCTTTATTGTATGTTCTAATTGGTCTGAGGTGCCAAGTAATTAAAATGAGCCTCCATAGCCTCTGGGCTGCCTGCCGACTGCTGTACAAAAATGGCATCGCCTGAAGCACCTGCTCCTGTTTCAAAATCAGAGAAAACACTGTTTGTGAAAGAATCTGTTAATTGAGCAGAATACAAGTGACTTGAAAAGTTACATGGTCATTTTTAAAATGAGAACATTTCCCTCATGTTTTACCCAAAACATGGACTGTTGGATCTTAAGTACTGCCAGGATAAAATTCTGGGATTAATTTTAATAAAGTAACATTCGTAGGCTACTTTAGGACTGTTTTCAAACAACTTGCACCCACATGTGAAACCAGTTTTCCCAAATCATCTAGTTCACACTCAATAATCTGGAAATCTTGTTTGGTGGTGAACTTTAAATGCTTGACAGACAGGGCCAAATACTGCAAGCCTTCTGTATTCTGACTTTTGGTAGAAATGACAGAGATTGCTTTTCAGTCTGAATTTAGGATCCAAATCTCATAGGAGCTTGTCTTTATTGAACTAGAGTTGTTCTCTGTTTTATATAGCTATTTCACCTAACATTTACCCACCTCACGAGCAGCTTCTCCTTCTCAGTGTTTACTTTGCTAGCCTAAATAAGCAAAGCCCTGTCTCCTCTTATGAGGTAACTTTGATTTGGTCCCTGTTCCAGTCTGAGTTCATAATCTTTGAGTACAGTGATAAAAATGTGTGCTCAGATGAAGTCTCACTTGGACTTTTTGAGTGGTTTTTTGTGTGTGTTTTTTTTAAAAGTATTTTTATTGATTCATCTCTGCATTCTTTGCCTTGAGAAACTGAAATATGATAAGAATTTCATTTTTTTCTATAGTCCCATTATTTTTGAACTTTTAAATCTTGTGGCTAATAAGTCTTTCTCTTCCTCAGCAATTCCCACTCAAGTTTCTAACTTACTGCAGGATTCAGGTTATTAGTGCCCAAGACTATGACCTTGCACATTAATTTAGTTCCATTTCTAACCTTACTTTCCTTTAAGTAATACAAATTGTCTGCGATAATATCATGATCCTTTTCTTCATTAATCCATTCCAAGCTTGAGTAATCAACAAATCTTAAGCACATTTTTTTCTGTTACTGTCATTGAAAAGAATTAATAAATTATTATTGAGTAATGAAATTGGGAATGTCTCTCCAGTCAGACTGGTTGCCAGGTCCCTTTTAGGCAATTTCTTAATGAAGTCTTCTCCAGTATATATGATTTATGCTGGTTTACAAAGCCAAAGTAGACTTGATCTATAACATTCCATTTCTCTTGACAGTTGGGCCAGGCATAAGTCTATCCAGCCAAGCTAGTATGGTATCTATCTTTGGTAAATGATTTTCAGTGTATTTCATTATCCATTCAGCTCTACAACTGATTATCCTTTAACATTTTTTCTTGTTATGGAGGGTCTATTTGACCTAAAGATCAATTACTTCGCTCATTCTTAAAATGTTACATTTGTTGTTTTTCACCCATATGGTATCAGTGTTGACTTTACAGACTTGTCGTTAAGAGTTTGAGACCATTCTCACTCTGTGTGTGACTAAGTATGCAAAATTATTTTACTGTAGTGTTCACTTTATCTGTACTTTGTTAACCTTTGCCTTTTTTTTTTCTTACACATAGCCTCTCTACTCTAATGAAAACTGAGACCCTTATTACTTGTCTTCACGTCAAACCTGAGATTTTTCATCTCCAATCCATCCTCTTTTCTTGGCAGCAAGCTGCTGCTTTCTCTGTTCTCAATTTCTGTATGAAATGGAAGATGCTTTTTCTATTAGTTTTAACTTTTTTTTTTTCAGGATGTGACTCATCTAGGTTTTTGCAGTTCTCACTTTATCCCTACATTTTCTGGCCTTAAGTCAGGCTTTGTTGTTGTTGTTAAGTACTTTTCCAGCATTCCTTCAAAGATTTTTAATTTTTTGTTTATACTGCTTATTTTTCATTCACTTAGGTCTCGCTTTCCTATTTGCTTGTTATTTCCAGCTCTTAAAGTATCCATTCCTGGATTACACAGAACATTTTAAATAATAAATCACTATACAGAAACATTAATGATTTCTTGCTTACTATTCATCCCTATTTTCCCAGACAGTGTCAGCTATGTTGCTGTACAACTGACACATTCTTTTTTAAACTGTACATAAGGCTTCTTTCTGTGCTTTAGTCTATCATACAATGCCAAAGGTAAAATTTCTCATTTAATCTTATTACTAATGCAAGGGGATTAAAGTCAGGTGGCACTTGTGGTGACAGTGAAAAGATTAAAAAATAATTCCATTAAAACTCCCTACTGGATTTGAACCATTAATAAGAGGGATTACCTTCTTTTGTAGGCTGTGGTAAAAATAAGCTCAGCATAATTGTCTTATGAACCAAAAGCCTCCTTATTTCTACTACGTGAAAGATTCTATTTCATGAAGAACTCTGATGAAGACATTCATTGAGAGTTTAGTTGTATTAGGCTAATGGGAAAGATCAATATAATTGTTCCCTCATTTTGTGATGCTGATCAGTATAGGTTTTCTGAAAGTATATAAACATAATAAAAACATACTCTGTCTTAAATTTCTGCATTTCCATATAATGGGTATTACATTATTTTCTCAGCCCAATTTACCAGAATGGAGAAGTAAAAAATACAAATGGAAACTATTAGAAGAGCCAAAATCATTTACAAATAGGTTCCTATTAAATTTTTCTTCTTTAGCAATTCTCATCTCGCATTCTCTTTCTGCATTCTCATCTTCCCACAGCAAGAAAAAGTAGAGGTTTAAAGATCAGACATTACATGCAAGTTTACAATGGGGAGTAATTTATTATCATTCTGTATCTGGAAAAAGAAGAAGAGTTGCTAGATCTGTGCAATAAAGTGGGACTTAGATTCAGTCCAATTCTTTCCCTCACATTCATGCTTCTAAAAGAGGAGTAGCAAGAAAACAGCACAGTGATGGTCCTGGATATAATTTAGTTTTGGAGGCTTTGAATTTTTCATAAATGCTGTGAAATAATCTTTGTGCAAATTGACCTTCTACTGGCTGTTTTGTTTTAGAAATGACCAGGAAACTTCAGTGGGAGCTAAACCCTTATATTTTAGGTATCTGTGTAGCATAATGGGCTGATAGAACAGTGTGCCCAATGTCTCAGTTGAGTTTGGCCTGAATAACAGAAGGATGGAATGTGGAAATTTCAATGCCAAGATGTTAAGACCTATAAAGAAAATATGGAAACTATAAATTACTGTGTTTGACTTCCATACCAAGCAAATTTGTATTATAAAAAGTAGCATTAGTCAATGCAGGGATATAAATTTCTACAAAATATAAAAAATCCTAAACAACTTGTTTAGAAAGAAGTGAAAGTTCATAAATGTGAGCTATTTAGAAGAAAAAAATAAAGGAAACCAAATAAATACATAGATAATAATGGCCTCATGGAATCTGGATTTACAAAGTGCTTTTTACAAGGTCTTTTCTAAATTTTTCTTGAAGACAATAAGCTATCATCATGAAATAGGAGGGAAAGCTACCTTGCAAATTAACAACTGGTTAGGAGTGAGAAAGGTAATAAATAGTCAGTTTGACAATAGAGGGAGAATACCAATGGGGATCTGTGCTTAAGTCTATGCTGTTTAGAAATTATCTGGGTGAGTAGAGCAGTAAGAAAATTTGCTGATATGAGAAAGTCAAAGCCAATATGGCTACAAAGAGCTGCAAAGTGAACTTGAGTACTGAGAAACCGAGCCAATAATATGGCAGGTGAAAATCACTGTCAGAGTTAATAAATGTCAAGTTCTACACATAGTGGAAAAAAAACCAAACCACAAACCTATAGCTGCACTGTCCTTGTAACTTTATGCTATGATTCATGTGTACTTGCTTCTGTGCTATTCTAGATGCACAGTTTTTAAGGGACTATAGCAGAACAAGAAAATGTACAGAACACAAAAGGAGAACCAGAAGACCAAATTGGCCTTTCCTGTAGGAAGAGGCTGAACAGAGCAGACTTTTCAGCTTAGGCAAGTGAGGAAGAAAGAGTTGATTTGAGTGATGTTGCATTAGAAAAAAGAAAAATTAATAATTATGCGGTTTTTAGAAAGAAAAGGAATCGAGGGATTTGAGGTCAAACTCTCAGGGAACAGATGTAAAAGAAACGAAATTTTTGTACATAATATGTATCTTCAGCATTGGAAGTCATTATCACAGGATGCTTTGAGGTGCTGATTAATTCAAAGAAAATTTACCAAGAAATATCAAAGTGCAATGTGGAAGGAACAGTCTCTTGTTTAGGAGAGGCCTCTAAACCACAACCTGTTGGAAACTTGTAATGTGTGTGGGACAACAATGTTCTGCATGTGCCAAACTTTCATATACTTCACCCCAGATATCCCAGTGAGACTTGTTTTGTTAAATTTCCTGCAATTGATCCCAGACTTTGATTCACCAAGTCCTAAAGCAGAAGCCCATGTGAACAGAAGAGTTCTCACTCTTCTGGATTATTTTCTGTTATAATTAGTTATACTCTGCCTATTTAAAAATGAAAATATTCTGTGATAGTATAGTAATGACCAGCGAAATAAAGTAAATACTATTTGCAGGAGTATCCACATTTCTAAAAATCTCTTCTGTGACAGAACTTTAGGTCATGAGTGATCAACAAATGATGAACTGCAGTACTAATTATTTAGTAGTATATTATGTTTTGTCCTGAATAAAAGCCAACCCATAATGTGTTTTATGACCCATCATCCAAAGTTTCTTGGGAATTCTCAGTGCTATAAAAGGAAGACTTAAATCGCATAAAGGCGTTACTCCAGGATTAACCACCAGTCTTCCTCCTTTCTTGCTGCAATGAAAATTATTTCATCACTGCTTAGGAGAGACTAATGAACAGGTACAGATGTTAGTTGTATGTCTTTTTATACTTTTGTTGAAGAATGAGTAAAATAGAGAATAGATTTCTTCATGCAGTATAACACAGCAAAACTTCCAGCAAATAACTTTCTTTTTATCCATCAGATTCTAGGCAGAGTTTCCAGATAAGCATTTCAGCTACGTTTTATCTTTCTTACCAGAACATCTGCTTCTCAGTTCTCAGTAGGTGTTTTTGTTTACCATGCTTTCTACCCTGATTGCCTAGTCAAGAGTGTGCTTCCCAACGATTTACGTGTCTGAAACTTAGACTACTGTGGTAATGAGGACAAATATCACAGACCTTTTATTGTTGGAGGCTATTTGTTCATGTTTTTAAACAAATGTGGTTAATTTGCATTTGCAACTTCTTATGTGGCTGTTTTCTTGAAATATGCAGTACCTGAGTTCATTGGTAGGAGTATTTGAGGAAATGCCAGAAGGAAAAAAACAAACAAGCAACAAACCCAAGCAATGATAGAGGGGGAAAAAATGTAAGGGAAGGCAATGGGAGCATCCACTTCTAGAAGGGGGCAATTGATCTGTGAGAGAGGCTGAAAAACCTGTATAAAGCAGGAAAGCAGTATTCAGGATAAAGAGCCACAGTGTTTTGCTGTGACTCTGCTGGATAACATCTTACATTAGTAAATGCAACTGTATTAATTGGAAATAAAATTCTAAAATGTTTGCCTCCTCCATGAGGAGAAATATACCATACAACTATTATGTTCAAACCACTTTCTAATCTAAATTATCAAGGACTTTTTGTAAAACTAACAGCTTGTGTTTTCAGAAATACAGTTGGAGGAAAAAGCATAATGAATAAATTACTGCCTAATTCTGACTAGTGGAAATTTGAGGGAAATGTATTATGCCGTACCTTGCTGCATGTATGTGTTAATTTATAACACTATGTGAGACCAAGTGCAGGCCTGCTGTATGGGTTTGGTTGAAAACAACCCATACACTTATTTTTTTGGTAAAAAAGCTTGTCATTCTCAGTTTTCCTAATAAGTTGTAAAGCTTGTCTTTGAGGAGGGATGCTGATGCTCTCTCTGGCAATTGTTCATATAAACCTATTCAGAAACTTAAACTTTTATTTAAACTACTCTTAACACTAGGAAGCTGTTCCAGAATTTTATACCTCTGGTAATTAGATACTCCTTTATTTTTCAGTCTGAACATTTCAGTGGCTGGCTTCTTATTCTTTTGTAGTAATGCGGACACGGGCATTTACTGTTTCTAGCTGTTCTTCCTTCCTTGTATTTACCCTTCAATCTCACATATTTTTACAAAGATTATCTATTGTCTTAACATCAGTCTTAGTTTTGCTTGGCTCTGCAAACCATACAATTTTGATATAATTTGTGAAGCAGATAATCCAGTCCTATTCTCATAGCAATTGCTTTTCTCTGTATGTATTCCAACTTGAAGTCAAATATTTGAGCACAGGAGACCTAAATAGTATTTCTGATGTCCAGATGTGATGTTTGGATGATATCTCACCCATGACTTATACAGAAATATTGATCTTCCTTACCTTTTCTAGAAATAATTTGATAAATTCAATACCCTTTTCCAAAGCAGACTTACACTGATGATTCATAGTCACATAGCGTAGTATCAGTGATCTGCTGCAGATGAGCATTGGCTTTTTACAGAAATTTTGTCAGTCCTGAAATACATGATATTGCACTCTATATTAATGGTGGTTTATTCCATTTTCTATATGCCAAGGCAAGTTATTCAGTTCCTCTTGATTTTCTGATTCTCTGTATTTGGAATACTTTATAAAAACCATTTTTATTAGCACCCTTCTCTTTGGGGTATTATTAGTGTAAACATGTAACAAAATTGGGTCCAAGCTGAATAACCTGCTCAGCAACAGTCCTTCAGGCCCAACAGTTGCTCTCAGCCTGTTTCCCTTTCCCATTTAACCAGAAATCTCTGTTCCACTAGAAGTAGATGCTTAGCTTTGTGCACTGAGCCATATGACTGACGTCAAATCCAAGTGTGCACTTAAGAATTTTCCTAGAACTCAACACCTACTTTAAGTATATGTTTCCAGTGTAACACAGTAGTATCAATGAATCTGAATTTGCTTCTAGTGTTAATACTTGATGGAATAACAAGAGAAGGTAAGGTGAATTATGACAAAAGTATGAAACTATAGGTGGTAGTGATTGCATGAGGCTGAGTTTCATGCTCAAAGAGATGAAACTAAATGATCTGCTGGTGCTCCAGATCTGAGAACCATGTTCCACCTGCGCATTTTGGTCATATGTACAGGAAATTAATTTCCGAGCTTTGTCAGCCAGGTGATTACAGGTTTGTGTTTCTACAGCACTAATAGAAGTTTATTTTCTAGATGTTGTCCAGTGTATTGATTAGTCAGAATCACACAGAATCACAGAATCACAGAACGTTAGGGATTGGAAGGGACCTCAAAAGATCATCCAGTCCAATCCCCCTGCCGGAGCAGGAGCACCCAGATGAGGTTACACAGGAAGGCGTCCAGGCGGGTTTTGAATGTCTCCAGAGAAGGAGACTCCACAGCCTCTCCAGACAGCCTGGTCCAGTGCTCTGTCACCCTCACTGAGAAGAAGTTTCTTCTCAAATTTAAGCGGAACCTCCTGTGTTCCAGCTTGTGCCCATTACCCCTTGTCCTATCATTGTTTGTCACCAAGAAGAGCCTGGCTCCATCCTCATGACACTAACCCTTTATATATTTATAAACATGAATGAGGTCTCCCCTCAGTCTCCTCTTCTGCAAACTAAAGAGACCCAGCTCCCCCAGCCGCTCCTCATAAGGGAGATGCTCCACTCCCTTGATCATCTTTGTAGCCCTACGCTGGACTCTGTCCAGCAGTTCCCTGTCCTTCTTGAACTGAGGGGCCCAGAACTGGACACAATATTCCAGATGTGGTCTCACCAGGGCAGAGTAGAGGGGCAGGAGAACCTCTCTTGACCTACTAACCACCCCCCTCCTGATACACCCCAGGATGCTATTGGCCTTCTTGGCCACAAGGACACAGTGCTGGCTCATGGTCAACCCTGAAATAGCAGGGGTTTTTTTTATTAGCTAGAATAGAAGAAAGTAATGTCTAGAAATATTATTCACTAACACTAGTCTTAATATTGTTTTTTATATCTGATTTTTTCTTTAAGTCCATTGAGCTTGATAGGTTTTACTTGTCTTCCTCATCAATATTTAACTGTGATGTTTTGCTGTATTTCATGTACATAAAAATAGCTAATATAAGTGACTACAACTGCATACACAGCATAGTAGAGGGAAGAGGAAGATAGTCAGGAGGTAACAAAAGGTTATCTAATTCTAGCCAGAATGTGGCTATGTGTGTGTATACACCAGGCAAGATGTGTATGCAGAGTCACACTGAATCTGTATTTGATTTGCTTCTATAAAGATTAACTGAATTTATGCTGTGCTCATAGTAGCACTCATTGCAAAAGGAGGCCCTGTTAAGAATGTAGAAATCCAAAGAGCATCTGTAGTAAGCCAGCTTCATCTAGCCCGATATCCCACATCTAACTGCAGCAAAAAAGCAGTTGTAAAGGGAAGAGTACAAAAAGTATGGAAGTACTATGATGCTTTCCCCAGATACTGTCATCAGACTCTACCACTTTGTGGACTGTTTTCCCTAATCCAGCAGTGATCAATTAATGATCTTTTGGTTGGTTGTTACATGGAGGCTGCAGCCACACCTAAAACATCCTGGCAGCATGACATACACTGAAGTTCTCTTATGCAGTTTCCTGTGACAATGTCTCTTAAAATTCAGGAACTGATGTTCCAAAACAAGCTCATCTGCAAGGTATGACAAGACTAAAATAGTCTCAAGAGAAAAGTGGTGTTGATTCTCATAATCCTGTTTGTATGGAGCTTATTCAAAGTCAAATGTTGATCACCACTGAATATTTCGTTAAGGAAGAAGTATAGCAAATAAAAGGGAAAGGAAGGCATAATAAAAAGCTCATGCAGTGCAGGAAAATAACTTTACAATAGTATTCATAAACTCCAGTGGTTTCATGTTGTGAAGCCAAGGTTTTACCAACAGCCTTGAGTCAAGCTCTCAGTTCTTCAAATTAGAAGATATAACAGCAATCCATTCCCACTATTCCTGACAAGAGTCTGAATCAGATTAATTTTCTTTTAATGTAAATGAGTGGTTTCCTTTTTAATAACAAGGATCTATAAGAATAAGGCTGAAATTCTCAAAAAGACTCATAATTTTAACTTATGAAACTAACTTCCTAATGATGTAGATGAAGTGTTTTGACTTTTGAAAGAGCTGGCTACATAGTGTCCCACCAGCTTTGATATTATTTCTCTAAGACCACTTGTATCTATATGTTTTTATAATAATTATTGTAAAAATATTTGACACATTAGTTTAGAATTTTCATCCATTCTTTTTAAAGCAACAACAGTAAGAAAAGATTTTTTCATGATTACTGTCACTTCCAGTCTTTACTCAAGCTTTCTCGAGGTCAGCTTGACTCTGCTCTGAAGGAAGAGCAATTTTTACCCTCTTAATTATCCTTTATTTTTATTTTTTTTTTAATTGGGAATCCATTCTTAATCCGTCTCAAAGTATGTCTCACTTTTCTCAGGTTGGGTAGGGGCAGCAGTTTCCTGGTTTTGACCAGCTGAAGATAAAGTACTTTTTATGCACTCCTAGATTTTTGGGGTGTTTTCTCCCATATTGGTATGAAAAAGCCTATTGGTTTAATGCCAGTAGCCAGAATCAAAGCAACTCCTGTTTCGAGACCATGTATGGATGTTGATGCGTCTGCACTGCTTGCATTTTTTAGTTTATCCTCAAAGGGCTACAAAAAAGAACATAAGGATGCTTCCAATTCTCAGAGTTGGAAAAAATGAAGTTCTGATAATTTGTCACAAAGTGGTAGAGGCTGGGACAGGACCAAGTCCAGGATACAAATGTGCTGATGACCACTCTTCTATTGTAGCGTTAGAGACAACAGTGTTTATTTCCCATGCTTTTGTCTATTAAGAATGATTTGGGATCTGAGTTGTTGCTGTGTAATTGTTTTCTCATATGAGTTTTAATACTTTGATTGGCATAGAGTCTCTAAGTCAAAAAATTTAGAAGCTAAGTGGGATTATGCTGTTTCATGAATAACAAATGAAGTGTGACAGGGAAGCACGCTATCTTTTATATTGCACGTAAATAATTTGTTAATTACAGTCAGAAACAATGTTGCTACCTTAGTTTACTATCCCCAAATAAATCTAGGATTTGCAGGCAAAGTTTAATATGTGACATTGGGAAATATCCCACTGAGAAGATTTGGTCCAGGACTTAACTAGGATTTCCTTGTTTTCCAGCCTGTTTGGAGTAGTTGTCAAAAACATACTTATGTTAACATCTAGCATCCCTCCCAGAATACTTTACCATTGTGTTAGGCATGGTAAGAAGAAATAGCCTTTTCATGTGCAGTTTACAGTCTGATACTAGTAAAATCTGACATAGCTATAATCTGAAATAATTTTAAAACAAAGACGGAAACAATCGGGTAAGAAAGAATGGGATTGTCCTTAGACATAGAAAAAGCAAAAACCTTTCTAACTGCAAATAATATTTTAGAAAGCACGTTAATCTAGTTTTATGCCAGCTTCAGAGTTGGTGAAGTTGACAGAAGGGCCCTTGACCTTTCTCAGCTTTCTCCTAGCTCGTGAAATTGCACAGAGGGTCAGGTTTGCAGGCAGCATTACATGTTTTAATGAATTTAACCTGATGCATGCAAAAAAAGATACCTAAAGAACTCCTCATGACTCTAAAGTTTTATTTATTTCTGTATTGATACAATAGTGCAGAGTTCACTGAGAAATTTTCAATTATTTCTTTCCTCTGCTTTTAGTGTATCTTTGTTCTTAGCCATCCTAAGCAAAGAAGACTCACTTTTCCCGTGACCTCAGCCTTCAGATAAGTTATCCCTGACTTCGCTAGGTAATTTCTAAAGGAAATACTGAGTTTTTCTCCCTTTCTGATCGTTAAGCTACATTTCTTTCAGAGACTTCTCTCTGTTAGAGGTCAGGCTGTGAATGGATAATACAAAACCAGCAGCAGTACAGGAATACTATTACATCTTGTCATGTGGTAATTTGGGAGAGGAATTATGGCCACTACTGTCTGAGATTCCTAATTCTACTTTTTCAATTTGCAACCTAATCAAACAATCTTTCTGTTACATTTTCAGATAGAATAATCAGTTTCTCTCCTTTGCTATGGGAAAAATTTCCAGAAAGTGTCTGCAAAATATTTACCATTTAAAATTTCTCTGTCAAGATGTCTTAAACGCTTTGATCTTTGTTAGTAAATTGGTGGACAGCGATCACAGCTTGGTACTCTGAGGTGCCCTGCTGTTCTAGACCCTACTTGTGTAATGTCTGTATTGTCCTTTTTTTTAGTAACTAATTCAGTGGGATTAGTTATATTGCCTACCTCTAATCCACTATTGTTTTTCATATTTTAATGACTGTATATCGGTGTAGCCCATAGGTCAATTGATTAAAATATTGTAGCATAATTGAGAGGGTTTTAAATAATTAAATAAAAGATAAAAATGAAAGGTTTCGATACTTCCAAAATTTTGAAAAATAGAGATCTTAAATGAATAAGCCGTGTGCATCATTACATTCTATACAAGTTTACATAAAATGTAGCAAGACCCTGTACTGTGAAGGTACACTTGGATCTGACTTTATTTTGAACAGTGTTTTGAAAGTATGGGTATTTACTCTTTCAGCGGGATGGTTATTGCCTTCCCAAATAATAAGGGGAGAGCAGTGCTCCCTTTTAATACCAGAAAAATGTGTAAATTATTTCTTTAGTAGTGGAGACAGCAAAATCTTCATGGGATGTCAGCAACATTTCCTTAGCAAGTTGGTGTTGAAAAAAAACAAACATCCCCTTGGCATCCCCCCCCCCCCCCAATTCACATAAAAAAACCTCACCAAAAAAAACCCAACCCAACTCAAAACAGACAAACAAATGAAAAAAAACAAACCCCTGAAGTTCAAAAATGAGTAATGGCTGTGAGAGATGGGGACTGTTCACCTGTGAGAGTGAGCTTTCAGGAGCCATCTAGTAATAATTCTTGACTCAAGAGAATTTTGAAAGTCAAATAACTTAGAGTTGTTAACTAAAATGGTTTTCTTCATTGCAGGTCATTCTCAGGTTATCCAAGACCTCTGATCTTACTTTATTTGCTTCAGCCAACGTGCAAAAGATATACTGATACCTACAGGACTTTGAAGAACCCCATTTTGGAATAGAAGGGGAGTAAAGTTAAGGCTGAGTTTCTTGAAGGAGATGACAAGGTCATCATGGAACTGGGCAGTTCATCCTAAGAGTCCTAGAAACATATAATATAGTCATGTAATAATAAAGTTGTAATGTAGAGAGCAAAGGTACCTCTAGTTTAGTATCCTGTCTCTGGCAATTTCAAGAATTGATGTACAGTGAAGAATATAAGAGCAGGCAAGCATCCGGTAAAAAACTCTGCGCGAATACTATTCTAGCATACAGTGACCTTTTAGGTCAGGCACTTGCCAAATTAGGAGTGATGCTGAACCAAAAAACCTTGTATGGCTCTTTATCTCAGTTTGTCTGTGTAAACTTTTAGGTATCTAAAAGGTCTTGCTGAAAGTTCTTCTAAAACTTCACTGTCTTACGTGGAGAAGTTCCATTTATGCATTGCGAACTTGCCTTCTGCCAGTTTCTTTTAATGACCTCTAGTCTTTTAGATTGGAAGAGAGAGTGAACAGCTGTTCTGTCTGGGTTTGACAGACTACTGTAGATGCTCTTCTCAATGACTTTCCAGGACAAAGAGTCATACTCACTTGAGCTGTTTCTCTTAAGGAAGCTATTCCGTATATGCCCTTGACTATTCATTTCATCCTTCCCTCATTCTTCATCAGTTGTCTGTCCTTGAGGTGGGTAGTACTTGCTTTAGATGAGTACAGATGTTATTTTGATAAACTTATTAGCCCAGTTTGGTAGTATTAAGTTTGGTAATTTTTACCCTGTTTCAATCCTTCTTGGATAATGTCCCATTTGAGACTACAGATCAATGCTTTTATGATCTACCTCTTAAAAAAACGATGTTGAAAGGAGGAGGCTGGGCAACAAAACCTTGTTTTGACCCTTCCATATCAAGTTCGTTCTCTTGCGCATATGGCATGTACACACACACATGAATATACACAACCAGCAGTGATCATCAATATTAAGTGTCAGTGCCTGCATAAACCAAGTAGTCCAATGTCTTTCAATTCCAATAATCAGTAAACTGAAAGAAATGTTGGTTTTGATTAAGCAAAACCTCCAGGAAGATTGAACTTGTTCATTACAGGAGGTAATTGCCACAAAACCCCCACAGATTCCATATCTGTTAGAATTTTATTAAAAACAAACAAAAAAAACCCCCAACAAAACAATTTATTTTCTGTCATGGAATAAATGAATGCAAATATATGTTTAATTGTGCTTACTGATTTAATTGAAAAGTGAAAATAAGTTTATTTGAAGTGCTAGCCCCTACAAGTCCACTAATGAAAGCATGATTCTGCTTCATATTAAATCATCATTACTGAAGGAAAACCTATTATGAGAACATTCAGAGAACAGCTACTCCAAGAGATAAGTGATGAGATAGACAGAACAGTCCTATGTTGTGGAAACCATGACCAGGATAAATGTGACTTTTCTGCATAAGACTGATCCAAATTTATTGCCTTTCCATTCAGGGATTGGAAAAGGTTTTCTGCCTTGAAATTCACTGATACTTCAAAATGAGAAAAATGTTCATACTGTATGAATTCTAATCTCATGTAGTCAATTGAAAAAGAGATGCACGACTTACATCAACCAAATCTGACTTCTTTTCCATTGCCAGATACTGGTAAAGCTGAAGGTATTTTCTGGAACACACAGAATAATAAATGTTATTTTTGATTAACATGAATTAAATGGTATTGTTTCACTTAAATTTCCTAATGATCTGGTTTTGACTTAAATCAGTGCAGTTTTTTTAAAATATTTGTGAAGACTGATACACTGTTACAGCTCAAATGCGAATGCTGTCATCATTTTCTCAGTAAAGCTCAGGCTAACCAGCCTTAATTTCAAATATTTTAATTGCTAGTAGTTTAAAAGTACCTATTTCTAACGGATTTAGGGGAGATTTTTATATTTATTAGTTTAGTATAAGCTGTTAAGGTGATCTGATGAGCACAGTGAAGAAATTAAAGATTGCACTAAAATTAAATCTATACAGAGAGCAATTATTTCTTGGTTTTGGCAAGAGCAAAATGAATTTTGAAACTAATAAAGACTATGTGATCTGGGACTAGAGAAATGAGAGAAGGGATTTTCTTAAGCAGCATGTTTAACAAAAGGGTAGAGATGAAGTAGTAATACAAAAAAATTCCAGTGTTGAACAAGAATGACTTTTATGGTCAACAAAAAATATTGTTCAGTGGGAGGACAAGAACTCCATGAAATCAAAATTACTTTTATCTTTTTTCAGATTCAGACTTAGGTTAGTCTTTTTTTTAACAGACGGATATACAATATGTCAAGATATACATCTTGAAATGTAACTAACTTCATTTTAAACTGCAAATTCATTACGTAATTTGACAGCTGACAGTTCAATCTTGTTTTCAAAAAGAAGGCACACAATTTCATTAACAATTATTTATTTGGCATCAGTTTCAAAATGGAAAATCAAAAGGAATATTTTCATATTTTGCTGAATTACTTCCAAAAATGAAAAAATGCTGTGCAAGCACTGAAGAAGTGAAGTGATGTGTATGATGAAGGTGCCTTTAAACTACGGCAGTGTCAGAATTGGTTTGCTAAATTTTGGTCCAGAGATTTTGATGTTAAAGTTGCACCATGCTCAGGAAGGCCAATCAAAGTTTATAATGACAAAATAAAGGCTTCGATCGAATCCAGGTGGTGTTTAACAACACGAGAGACTGCTGAAAATCTTAACAGATCAAAATTAAGCATTGAAAACCATTTAAAACTACTTGGATACATTAGGAAGCTCGATATTTGGGTACTACATAAGCTCAAAGAAATTAATCTCACCAAGCAAGTTGACATCTGTGATTCTCTCTTGAAATATGATGAAAACAATAATTTTGGCCGTTATCATAATTTTCAAAAATAGATCATATACAATGATGAATGGAAAAGATCATGGAGCAAGCATGATGAACCAGCTCAAAGCACTTCAAAAGCAGATTTTCACCAAAGGAAGGTTATGCTGTCAGTCTGGTGGGATTTCAAAGGTACTGTGTATTTTGCATTACTTCCAAGGAACCAAACCATTAATTCGAACATGTACTGTCATCAACTGGATAAATTAAATTATGCCATCAAAAAGAAGCATCCAGAATTGGTGAATTGCAAAGGTCTTGTGTTTCTCCATGGTAACCCTAGACCACATACAAGTTTGACCACTCATCAAAGATTGTTGCAGCTTGGATGGGATGTGTTACCACATCCACCATATTCACCAGACCTAGCACCATCAGACTACCATTTGTTTTGTTCTTTACAGAACACCTTGAATGGTAAAACCTTCCCTGCTGATTAGGATATCAAGTTGTTTTTAGAACAGGTTTTTGCTGAGAAGCATAAGAATTTTTTTGAGCATGGAATGATGAAGTTGCTCGAAAGATGGCAAAAGATAATTGAACAAAATGGACACTATATTGTTTCATAAAGGTTTTGTTTCCCATGAAAAATTTGCCTTTCATTTACTCAGAAAAAACCCACAGTTACTTTTTGGCCAACCTAATATTTTTAATGTAAGCTTCTCATTGTTTTTTTTTGTCTGCTTTATAGAGATGAAGCAGTTGGGGTAAAACAGCACAGCTAGTCTAGATGATCTGAGAATGTGGAATATGTTTTTGCCACTAACAGAACTATGCAATGTTTAAATAAGTAGTCCAGCCTACCTGGTTTCGCATACAAATCTCCAATTTGTCAAAGTATACGTCTGTTTAAGAAAAAACACAATTCTCAATGTGTTAAATAGCTTATTTGCAAATCTTTTATGATTTTTGCTGGGCCCAGAGGGATGTTCAGGGACCAGTTTGTTTTTCTTGGAGCTGTTTTTTCTGATACCTAACTTGAACATTGCTGTGCTGCTTAGCTACTGATCATGCATCCAACATTTTCTTATGTAAAAAGGTATACTTTCTGACTAGAAACAGTGTTCTGAAATTATTATAAAACTTGAGATATTTCTAAGTAGTGCCAATGGTTCTTCTATCCTAGGTCTTTTGTATCTTAAGCTGAGTAACCGCAAAATGGGTATTTCAGGATTGTGAGAAACGCGCTCACAAAATGCAAATTTAGAGACGGATAAATTTTGTGAAGCAAAGGTTTATTAGCAGCATGCTGGGTGCATTCAGGAATATTTAAAGCCAAAGAAGGTAAAGAGTGCATTTAGGGATGTGAAGATCGGCGTTTTAGTCTAAAACAAACAAAATCCTTTCCTCCACCCCCAG
This sequence comes from Mesitornis unicolor, assembly GCF_000695765.1. Classification (NCBI taxonomy): domain Eukaryota; kingdom Metazoa; phylum Chordata; class Aves; order Mesitornithiformes; family Mesitornithidae; genus Mesitornis; species Mesitornis unicolor. The sequence continues at coordinate 27,411 of NW_010175539.1, forward strand.
TGTGCATTGTGTTACATAATTCAAATAGTGCCTGTATGTTTTGCTACAGTATGACAAAAGAAACTAGTTTTCTGGACTCTAAATGCACCTTCCTGTAATGGGGATAGACTTATTGCAACACAAGTTGCTCCAAAGGGAATGCATACTATTGTCTATCTTTAGTGGTAAAATTAGCAGTAGACTGACTATATTTCATGTGCGGTGAACTGAGTAATGTGTTGAAATGGGCATAATGCTTTGAAAGCTAATTTAGTTCTATAGTAGAATAATTAGAAATGTACCACCTGCATCTGCTTTGTATATGCTGTCATAAATACATTTTAAGGTCGTTTTTTCTTCTTAGCCACACCAATGTCAGTGGATTTAGTTCCACTAACGTTACCACAACTGTATAGAACCTCTGTATAGAACCTCTCTGTAGTTCACTGCTACAATTTAAATACTGTTTACTGCTGCTGACCTCTGTTTCTAGAATCCATGTATGTTCTGCAGTGTATTAAAGTGGTAGGTAAACATTTAAAGGCCTCATGTGCATTGTAAGTGTTCCTGATTAATTTAGATATGAGGGGTCAAAAATACTACTCGCAGACTTTGAGTCAACACAGCAATAATGATAAACATCTATTAGGATTCAGATGTTAATGCTATTATGTTGTGACTGGGAGAAAAGGAGTGGGTATTGCTTAGTAAATTTTTAAGTTGTAGTAGTTGGAATTTATTCATAAATATGCAGTTCTCTGATAGCTGTTCAAAGCAACAGAATTAATTTTTATATCAAAAGCTGTCTGTAATGCAGGTGAGTAACAAAAACTCATAGAAAGTGGTTCCCTACCTGCTGAAGCTGAAGTCAGTTATGAAAATGGCCTGAAACTAGTCAGCTACACTGTCTTGGGCAGTCCCGAGCATGTTATCTTCCAAAACTGCTCAGTTGCTCCTGTCGTGTAATTCTAGTTGCTGAATCACAGTTTTCTCATGTATAGATGCTTTGTTTGGTAAAGCAAATGAGAGCTTAAACTGTAATTTTCATGCCATAGCACAACTACTACATTTGTCTAGAGTAGTTTTTCCTCTCCTAAAACACCACTTACTCATCCGTGTCCAAGTGATTACCTGGCTTGTCCTTTGGCCTTTTAAAGTATGTTGTACAGACAGTGCTACCTATCAAGAACCTATAGACCATATGTACAGACCACCTTAGCCTTGTTTCTTAAGTCATATCATTTATTTAAAGTTCAGCCCAGCTCAGATTCGGTCACCAAAACACATAGCTTGGTTTTCAAAGTAGTCTGTTTTGTCTTGGTTTTGTAACCTAGAGCCTAGTGTATGTGGCAACTCTTCTATGCTGCCATACACCATAAACGTTCAGTAATCCCTTGTTCTCTCCCTGATGTGATACAAAAGTGGGCTTAACTTAGAAGTCTGTCTATGTATATGATAATTCTGCATATTGAATTATTTTGATAATAAACCTTCACTTTGTTGTCCAAACAAGCTATGAATTCCTTAAAATATCTGACTACAGATACTGGTGTTACCTTTTATTAAAGTGTGTAACTCTTGCATTGAGTTTGCTTCTGTTGACTTCCACACTTAGTAAGTAGTGAATAATCGGCTTGTGACAAAAGACTCCACAATGAATCTGTTGGCTATTAAGGAGGATGAAAAATCAGAGTAGCAAGTTGTAGAATATTGTGGCAGAATAGGAGCATGTCATTTCACAAGTAAATGGCTGAATAGAAGACATTTTTCCTGTCAGTTTTTTTCTATCTGTGAGAGTTTGAGAAAATTTGTTCAGCAGTACACTGAAGTGACTGGGAGGTGTCTGGTATGCTAGAAATCACAATTTGTTCATCTCAATATAATATTAAAAGCTGAAGCAATCACTGAGAAGCAGATATATAGTTCACGGAGGGATAGGTTTGTGTTCCTCTCAAGAAATACAAGTATCAATTATTAACAAATTAAGTCTCTTTGGTAGGTCACATTTTGTCAGGATTGAAACTGTGCTATCGACACTGAACAGAGATAAACTTCATGCTTAATTTTTGAATTTAAAGACTATTTTTAGTTACGTGCATCATTTAGTCTATATTTTTTCAAATGGTGTAGAGAACATCTTACTGTGTGTTTTGAAGAGAGGACTAAGGCTTTATTTTCAGAAGTACTTAGATGTTTTCCACCTATTTTCCTCTTTGCTCAGTGAGGTTTAGATTCACTTTTATTGCCTATCCTGAAGTGACTTGCCTTGGAAAGCCTTGAGCAGAGCAATGACCCTCGTATCCCATTGGTTCTTGTCATTTCTGTACTGTGTGTCCACCAGGACTCCAAGGTAGAACCATTCTTCTACAAAACAATTGAGAAGTGGTTTCTTTATAAAGAACACAGCTCATCTGTATTAAAGGAGTTGGGAAATAGTTTGTATTTCCATTTCATAGACTAATGGCACCACTTTAAAGGTTTGTGCTTTAGGAAGAAATTGCATATAAACTAAAAATCTGTGTCTCTCAGAAACATCAAATGAATTAGAAAAGAGTCTAACTGTATGTAACTGTTTGCTGTGTTGATAGATACTAAATTCAGATTATAAAATGTTAGCTTAATCCTGTGCAGATCAGATTCTGCAGTCAATATCCATAGCACATGACTAGAAGAAAACTTAGCAAAGCCATACAAATAGTCTTTATTTTAAGGTAAGTAGTTTTCTGCTACTTGAGGTAAAATTCCATTTCATTAGTTCTGGATTTTTAAGTACCAGTATGCCTAACAGTTTTTCACCAGCAGGGTTTGATAAGGTTTGGTATAAAATGTGTTCTTTATCTGTACCATGTTAAGGTAGTCCGCACTGTCCAGTATTATCCTTGCAATTCAAACCCTAAGATTCTCAGATCTTATAAAGAAAAAAGAGCTGCGATCCTGCACAGGGGCAAAGAACAGAGAAATCCCTAGGTAATTATACCCTTACAATCTATCCACCTACTCCTCACACACTGTTCACATGCCTTGCATATGCCTCTTGGTCCAATGGTAATTTCTGGTCCAAAGTCTTTTAACATCTAATTGGATTCCTTTTCCATCTCCAGGCAGGTCATTTACTGTTCTTATTTTGATTCGAGTTGCAGTTTCTGTTGACAGCTGTAGCCTCCTTATGTCCTGCTTTGTTCATTTTGCGCACCTGCTCATTAGCTATAACTGGAAAAGTCTCATACTTAAGAAGGACAGTACTTAGCAAAAACATCAGTGTGTTATCAACAGTCTTCTTATACTAAATCCAAAACACAGCTCTGTACAAGCTACTGAAAAGAAAATGAACTCTGTCCCAGTTGTAAATGTATCTAAGCAAAAGTTCACAGCTTGCGGCCTAAGGCTTCAGCAGATCTAGCTACTCATGCTAAGCAACTAATGCTGAGCAAAAAGCATACCAAATTACACGTAACTCTTGCATCCTAATGTTAAATGATTGACTTCAAGTGATAAATTTTAATTAAAACTTATTTATTTTAGCTAAACGATTAATCTTAAAAAACATGTATATTCACAGTGATGTTAGATGATTTTTCCTTGGTCTAGAGTGTCTGCTGGAGATAGCAGATTTATACTAATATAAAAAGTAATTAAATATATATTACATAGCATATTTTTAATAGCATCTATAATGGTAAAAGGCGAAACAGCCCAAATTTTTTGTATGTGCCTGCTTTTCTTTTTCCCAAATGAAAAAGCAAGACCCTGTAAAGCTTTTCTTCTTGAAAAACAGTGACACATTCTTTAATACAGATAAAACGTTTACACAGCATGACTTGTTTATCAAAAGCACATGCATTTATGAAAAGTCAGAATCTTAAGATCTCTGTTGCCCATGAGTCTAAATCTTCTCAGTAATTTTCTTCAACTTAGAAGCCCCACCTGATGGGTGTAAAGAGCTATTTTCTTTCTTTGACTCTTAAGGAATATGCCTTATGCTTTGCATATTTCTGTTTACTGCCATACCAGGCATATTTCCTTTCTAAAGGAAAGCCATATGTTCCTTGTTTGTTCAGCTATTATGTAAATATCAGATAAATAGTTAAAATGTTGCCTTCCACATTTTTACACTCTTCAGTTAACGTTTATTTTATCTTGCTAAATAATAAAGAGTTAAGACAAAACTTTTCTCCATGGATTCAACCCAGAAGATTTTTATATTGTTTAGTCTGTGGTGCTGGCTTAGTACAGTGAATTTGGCTGAGATCGGGTTCCTGGGAAAATCTGTACTTCAGGACATTCGTCTTCATGGTTTGTCAGTGGTTTTAGATGCTAGTGGAATGCTTAAAGTGATAGTCTCACTGAGACAGGTATTATTCAGTCATGGAATAAGGTACTACTCTTTATAAAGAGGTCAGGATCTGACCTTTACTTGAAAGGTTAGAAAAGAGATATCCTTTTCTCAGTTAATTCCCGGTGGTACAAGTCTTACTTTTGTCAGGGTCTTGCTTCCTGCAAGTGGCTTATGCATGATCTTGTACCATAAAAATTATTGGGAACTATGTCTCCACTGTCGAATCACAGAATCACAGAATATCAGGAGTTG
>NW_010175540.1:0-2948 GCF_000695765.1 Mesitornis unicolor
TCTATTTAGCTCAAACCAGGACAAAGAGAAATTTCATTTTGGTTCAAATACAGAAAAAAGTGAAATGTTTGTTTGAGTAAACCTGAGACAACACTTTATTCAGCTTTTCAGCAGATAAGATGTCCACTCAGCTGATATAATTTCACAAGCACCATCTGTAGATTAAAGAGAGAAGAAACATGGAATATATCTTCTTGCCCAGGCTTTTTTATTGTTTTAGAAGGCACTGATCCTAATATGGGCCTCTAGCTATGTTTTCATAAATTTTGTTAAAAACATCAGTGACACTTGTATCACAAATTCCGGATTTTCTTCTTCAAAATTTCTGCCATTTTTCATGTTTAAATTTTTATCTTTCAGAAGATAAAGTGATGGAAAATGATTCCTGGACAATTCTAACAATAAAGATTCTGAGACTTTTGGGTTCATTTTTACAATGCCACAATAACAGAGGTCTGAGACATATGCTTTTGCTTTTCATTTAGGTTTGGTAACAAGTTTCAGTCCTCCAGAATGAAAGAGGTACTTTGGGACAGCATTATTAAAGATATAATGACCTTTTATGCATGCTGTATTAATTTTATTATGTAGTCTTACAGTAATCTATACTCATAAAATCTCAGGATTCTTCTAATGTCCTCTCTGTTAATTGTTATTTGCATCAAAAATAAAGTTGCTGTGGTCAATAATTTAAATTCCATCAACATTAAAAAAGGGGGGATATAAGAAATCATTGAAAGCACAAAGAGAATTTTTTTATTCTAAGAAATATTATTCCGGCTAATTTAGCTCATGTAGATGAACCAAAGTACTTCAATAGCAACTCCACCTACCATATATTTTGCACTATGATCATGCTAATGTATTTGAATATCAAACTATATAAACATAGCATCATCCATGAATTCCAGCAGCCGCTGGTACAAACATCTCACAGAAAACAGGCACTTCACGTAATTAAACAGCCAAGTAGGCAAACCCAGACAAAAGAGCCATAAGTTGTCAACAGTCAGCTCATAAGGCTATACAGTGTGGCTGACATATAGCATGCCTGATGCTGTTGCCATTAGCAAAAAAAAAAAATAATTGGTTTTTTTTTTTTCTGAAGTTTTGGAGATAGGGGGAGAGGGAGAGCAAAGCATTTAAACTTCATCATTGTTGCTGTTGATGATAATGAGGATCATTGGTTATGAAATTGGCAGCCTCAATCTTTCTTCCCAGCTTCATTTTTATACCGCACCATGGGATCTCCTCTTGAAGGGCTCATACAGGATGGACCCATAGGATTTATGTGTACCAGTTATGATGCCAGGGAGCACAGGGTTCCCCAGCACTGAATAACTGCAGCGGTACCACCCACCACCCTCTCCGAATTTTTTGTCAGTCACAGGAAATAGGACAGGACACAAGACAATTTTTATTTAAATGAATACTGTTCCTGAGGAAAATGGAAAAACCCTGCAGAGCAGCGTGAGGACAGCAGAAACTCCTTGCAGCACGCCCAAGCCTGTCATACGATAGATGGAGGAACATAAATAATTGAAGAGAATAATTTTGTAATGGGCTGACCCCTGAGCATTGCACATCAGTCATGTGGATCCCATCTCTCTCCACCCCAGCCCGCTCAGTCCTCCACTTGGCTGCGTGCACCATTAATGACCTTTCATGGGAATTAAATGATAAAAACGCATCAGCTACAGATCTACTGCATTTTTAAAAGTTCATCTACTTGTTTGCCCGCACGGATTAGTTTTGTAAAAACAATTATCATGATTTAAACAGTTGGTTATGGAAATGTCTATTGAGCTGCAGGGGAGCATTTTCTCCCCTGTTCGTGCAAAGTATTAGAGGGCTGCCAAAAAAAGAAGGGTGGGATCCTGTTAAACTTTTAAAAGAAGCTAATTTATGGCAACTCTGTTGGCAGGTCCTGAGCTGAGGAGACTCGAAGCCAGTGGGAAATCTAGAATTATTTTTTTTTTTTTTAGTTTGGTTCAGCCTGTTGCATGTGAGTGGGCAGATGAACCAAGAGGTGAATGGATGGGGAGGGGAGTGGGTGAGTGGAGTCTCCCAGTCCCTCCTGGGTGCCCCTTTCTCCAGCAGCAACATCTGGGATGGGATGCAGGAAAGAAGCACAGAGCAAAAAGATTCTCTCTGTCCCAAAGGGCATAGAGTCAAGCCTGAAAATAAAACCATAAGCCTAAAGGCCTAAGTGAAAATAAAACAGAACAACTCCACTCATGCTCCAGCTTAGAAATTCAGATCACTGTAAATGGTTGAGACATTTCCAGCATTTGTGTGTTCCCTGGTCATCCTAAAGGCTTTTCCCCTTCAAGATTTATTTACACACAGGAACATAAGTGACCGCGTTAGCAACAGCAACATGGTAAATATTTCTATTGCATGCTCCATGACCAGCTCCCTTTGTTCTTTATAAACATTAGCTAAATAGACGTCACTGTGTAATCGGGTTTGTCCTATTTTTTCTGGTAGGCAAACCAAGGCACTGATGGGTAAATAACCTATCCAAGATCATGTGGGCAGCAAAGTGGGTTTCTGCTTTGCAGTGAAAGGACCTGGTGAGATGCAGATGTCCACCAGGATGGGGGGACTACAAAGGCATCTGAGGAAAAGCCACAGTGTCATAACAGAGAAAGGAAAGCAAATAGAAGAAAAAAAATTCTACTTTCGGGAGGGAAATCATGCTAGTGTCATCTGCTAAAATATCTCCTTGCGCTGCCCGGTCTTTCTCAAGGACTTGGGGCAGAGAGAAACCACGTGGCAGGAGCACCAGTCCTTGCAGAGAGGTCTTCTCCTCTTGCCAAAACAGGGGATAGCACGTTCATTTTACAGGACAAAATTCTGGTGTAAGAAAGAGGATGTCTTCACCGTTCCAATTAATATTAACCAAAATTACTAGATTTGTCAAATATAAGGAGAACAAGAAGCTG
>NW_010175541.1:0-16292 GCF_000695765.1 Mesitornis unicolor
AAGCTCATACAGTTGGCCTCAGCCCATAGATACACATACTTTACTAGGATGACTCTCTCCCATTGGATTTAGGGCTCAAAATGATTACTGGATGTTGGCTACAAGAAAGCTTCTGAAACTTGATAATAACAGTGCTGAGCCAGATGATGCCAACACCACCACATGCTTCACAGGTATTTGTGATGTTCAAACAAATGCTGCATCAAATCAAAGCTTTGTGAAGAAGAAGATTTGGAAGGGAGAGAGAACTATTTTAAACTGATGTTTCCAGTGAAGGTGTGCTTTTGTCTTTTAGCTGAGAGAGACCAACAGATGTCTACTGCAGAAAGAAGCAACCCTCCTGCTCCTTTTCTCAAGCTGTACTTGTCTGACTCTGCAGTAAATCTGTTCAGGGAACTGAATCAATGAAACTCCTTCTACAAAATATGCAAACAATTTTTCTGCCAGTTTACTTTCCTGTGAAAGCACATGACCCAGGAGCCAGGTAGGGAGACAGAGGAGAAATCCCATCCCTGGCAGCAGTGACTACCAAATAGACTGACAAAGTTGTACCAGAGAAGTGCTCGCCGAAGTACCCATCCACAGCAGAGTTCCTCAACAGACTGAACTGTCCGGAGGGGAATTTGAGGTTGAAAACAGCCAGCAACCCATTTATTTGTAATTCTCTGGATTTACATTTTGTAAAGAATCATGATACAGCACGGAGCCATTTCTATAATAAAAGTCACACATGAGATTTTTATACGGCACTTCATTATGGTCAGCATTTTTACTGAATCTCACACTCCTAACTCAATTACTTTCAAAAAGTTTGCTCTCTAGGATCACTTGCAGTCCAGTCGCAAGGCTGTAAGACTTCTTCCATACATTAAAAAAAAAAAAATCAACTTTTGTTGATGGCAAATAATACAACTTCAGGCAGAAGCATTTATTGTTATGGCTCACAGGAATCCATGTCAAGTAGAAGGAAGACAAAGGCAGAAAGCAGCATGTTGTCAAAGGATAGAGCATGGTCCAATTTATTACTGCAACTGAACCTCTGTGAAACTGCAGCCAGTGGAAGACACATTATATTATCTTGACTGCAGCAATGTATGCAAGGAAAAGGCCCAAGAAAAGGTACACGGAAAGGAGAAGTGAAGAAAAGTAAAAAGCTTTTCCTTTGATGAACGGCAATATGCAACTCAGATAAGATGTTCACAAGCTAACAGTTATCTTTTCTAGAAGCCAATTCCTAACTTTAGTTTCCCGATACCATGAAATTGCCAAGTGACATTTTGAAAAACATTTTTCTTCCAGTAATCTGTGTGCTTAATCAAATGTGCTGAGGAATGTGTCTTACCATGCAAGTGTCCAGGTCCTCCAAACGTTCTATCTCTGTCAGCTCCTCAACCGTGATCATAGAGCGTTTGGTTGGTTTTTCTTCAGCCAATTCAATGTCCAGTGATTCCTGCTTTGGAAGTGGTTTGCCACGTCTTGTCAAATGGTCAGCCTGGAGGTTAAGGATGAAGATGAGAACACATCAATCAGTTAAAAAAGACAAACCAAACCCAACCAGAAAGCTTACAGAACTTAAGTGATCACAGATCCTAGAAGACCAATTACAAATGCAAAGCTCAGTTGTGTATTGATCTTTACACAGGGTTTGTAGGGTATGGGTTTTTTTGTTTCCCCCTCTTCTCCCTCTCTTTTTTAGAAGGAAAAGCCTTTCCATCACACATTTTAAAGAAGGGAGGGATAAAGTCTAACAGGAAAAAAGGAAAACAGTAAAATAAAAAGCCACCCTACTTTTGACTTACAATAGTATTATAAGTCTTTCTCAGCATTTCTCTTGTCTTTATTATAAAGAAAACAAAGAGATGGAAGAGAAGCTTTGTCTTGGACCATTTTAAAAAAAATTAAATAACACAAAGACTTGCAAAATTTCAGCTAATATAATTTTCATATTTATTAGATGGCCAAAATATCACCTGCTATTTGAATAACAGTACAGTTTTGTTAAATACCTCAACTCTGTTTCACTGAAGAAACAGGTAGCAGTTACCATAAAAAGAAATAAAATCATCATTGACAGATCTATGGGTTAAAATATACTTTTTTTAAGTATCAGAGAGGAAAAATTCTAACAATAACAAAATCAATTTTTAGACCTACATAGCGAAAATTGTTCCTAAGAGCACAGAGAATGCTATATAAACCTCCCTAGACTGTACTTGGAATGGAGTGGGTTCATGTTGCCAGGAAAATGATGAAGTATTTTCTAGTTTTGTTGGTAACTAAAGAGAATATTAAATGACATGTGTTAAAAGCAAGTATTTGAAGATCAGCTGGCCCAAACCAGTTAGTCACAGAAACCTTCAAAGAGACAACTAGGGAAAGCTGTAGTCCACCACATAACATAAGCACTACTCTGGACCAGTGGATTGCAGTTCTGTTAACCACCAAAAGGGTAAACAGATGACCTGAGTCAATTATAGCTCACTTAGCCTAGTGTCTACTCAGGAAAAGCAACTGGAGAGCTGTTATGGATTATTTTTAATCACACCAAAATGGCTAGACTAATAATGCTAATCATCATCACATTAGGCAAACTTAGATCTTGTTGAACAAGGTTTATTTTTCAAATCTGCCTCAAACACTACTGTGTCAATGTAACATACACAGACATTTGTAGGTGGCTGAATTAGTAGTACGTGACACTTCAATTTAAGGAGCTGGCACAGAACTGTGCCAGTGCATTTTATTTTTTGCTGTATTAAGAACTAGCTGCCAGCTCTCAGATAGCAGCTGTCAGTTGAAGATTAATACTGACAAATTAGACAGGAGTTCCTCTGCCAGCATTTTTGAGATCCGTACTCTTCAATGTTCAATGTGCTCTTCAATTCATCAGTGCTATACTATCTGAAATAAGCTAACAGAAACAAAGAAGAGTTAAACAGTGAAAGGGACACGTTACTAATGCAGGCCAAAATGGATCACAAAGTAAATAAACTCAAATCAAACGTACAAACAATCATTCCTTACGAACTAAGATCAATGGCAGCTGGCTGTGGACACAGTCCTGAAAAGCAGCAAGTGTCAAGCCACTACTGTGAGGAAAATCTAGCAAACTCAGTCCTGAAAATGAGCTACCACTGAAGCTCTGCCAAAAGGAAGGAATTCTTATCTTCTTGGCTATGTAAACACAAGGAGTGAAGAGTGTCAGGAGAAAAGCAATTTCACTCATAGAGAAGTTGTTGGTTAAAACATTAGAACAGTGTCTGGTTCTGGGGAACATAATTTTAAAAGAGGCTTTTAAAACAGCTGGAAAAAGTGCAGAGGATTGCTACTGAAGTGACTCAAAGGCTGGAGAAAGTGACTTACTGTGCAAGAGTAGGGTATGTCCAAGTTGTGCAATACACTGGACAGGGACAGCCCACTGCTCCTGCTAGCTGGGCCTGTTCCAGAACCAACTGGAGCTCATTAATGAGGCCGCTGACACAGCAGGCTGACGTTGCTGCACAGCTCCTAAGACCAGAGGTTGTACCTTTACACAATGCTGCTCTGTCATGAAGATGCATCCTCAAACAACAGCTTCAATTCATTAAAAAAAAAAAAAAAAGAGGGCTGGGAAGAGTGATTTGTTTTCTGTGTATGAGGACTTTTATAGAGAGAAAATAAAGAGAAATATATATGGTACCCTTATCCTGTGGGGATAGCATCTGAAAAAATTCATGACTGCAAGCTGAAGCCAGAGAAATTTCAATCAGAAATAAAGCACATTTTCAATCAGGAGAATGACCACCCCTTGGTTTCTTAAAAAAACCAAACAAACAGTACTGTATTCTCCTTATAGAAGCCCATAGCACTAGAAATAAAAATGTTTTTCTGTGGATACACAGTTGTTTATTTCTTCTACTCTTGATGAAACAAATATCTTCATAATAAATAACCATGCCTCCTGACAGCTCAGCACTTTAAAATAAAAAACAGTGGTTCATTTCCTATGTTTCTACTCCTTTCTCTTCAGACTTGATACCTGCATTTCTTAGGTAGCCTCAAGATAAACTCATTGAGGGAACAAGATCTCAGCAGTCCCTCCTTTAAAGAATGACATTTTACCTCTCATTTCATGAGCAATCAAACCTTATCATCTCACCAGGACAAGTGCTAGCACTGTTCTTAACTAATGATTCAATGTTGCATCCTAATGGCATTTTTAGTTTTAGAGTTGACAACAGTGCAAAAGATAATAGGACAAAAATATAAAGCAGCCTCTTCCAAGGTTGTATCTTCCCTAAAGCAAAGAGGCAAGAGTCTCATGATTATATTTCAGATTATGTTAGCGATGCCAATGATAAGAAGACCAATTTCAAACCAGAACTGTGCTAAGGAGAAACAGAACAACTTATGAATGTAAATAACATTGTTAAGATACCCAGCATATTCAGATATCAACCATGCAAATACTCACCAGCTTGTGATGGCAATGGGAAAGTGCATCCAGGATTTCATCTACAACTCGGTCAGACAGGAAAGAAGCCACTGTCAGCTTTACTTCACTGTGTGAGGATTAAGAACGAGACAGAGAAATTTTTAATTCATGCAATATAATTGTGTCTTTATTACACGTTCAACACTGCGATGATGATCCACAGTGCTGTCACTTTATTTGAAGTAAAACATTAGAGGGTTTCAGGATACATGACTTCAGGTTTCAGAAATAAACTCATGAATCACACAGCAAACACAAGAGCCTCTGTACCATATTTAACCTGTTTCTAACATTCCTCTAAGAGTTGAAATGAAAACATCTGGGTATGAGAGCTGAATAAAAACCACATGTGAAACTCAGTACAGAACAGTCTGCCACTGAAGTCAGAGAAACATGAATCTCAGACGAATGGGATTAGGACAGTGCTGCCTGTTTAATACTACTACACTGAGCAACTATTGGGTTGGCCAAAAAGTAATTGCATCTTTTCCTGGATAAATGAAAGGCAATTTTTTTCATGGGAAATCGCAACTGTGTTAATAACACTGACCATTTTGTTCAGTTACCTTTTGCCATCTTTCAGGCAACTTCATAATTCTGTGCTCAAAAAAGTTATCTTTTTCAGCAGAAAAACAGTTCCAAGAACAATCTGATACCCTTATCAGCAGTGAAGGTTTTACCAGTTAAGGCATTTTGTAAAGAATGGAACAAAAGGTAGCCTGATGGTGCCAGGTCTGGCAAATATGGTGGATGTGGTAACATATTCCATCCAAGCTGCAACAATTCTTGATAAGTGAGCAAAATTGTTTGATGGTATCAGTTAATTTATCCAGTTGACGACAGGACATGTCCAAATTAATGGTCTGGTTCCTTGGAAGCAATGCAAAATACAAAAGACCTTTGAAATCCCGCCTGGACGCCTTCCTGTGCAACCTCATCTAGGTGTTCCTGCTCCGGCAGGGGGATTGGACTGGATGATCTTTTGAGGTCCCTTCCAATCCCTAACGTTCTGTGATTCTGTGAAATCCCACCAGACTGACAGCATCAGCTTCCTTTGGTGAATATCTGCTTTTGAAGTGCTTTGAGCTGGTTCACCATATGTGCTACATGATCTTTTTTGTTCGTTGTTGTAGATGATCCATTTTTCATTGCCTGTTATCATACATGTCAAAAACAGTTCATTTTCTTTGTTTCAAGAGAGAATGGCAGATGCCAATGCACTTAGTCAGATGAATGTCTGAGCTCATGTGGCACCCAAATATCGAGCTTCCTAATGTATCCAAGTTGTTTTAAAGGGTTTTCAATGCTTAATTATGTTAAGATTATCAGCAATCTCTCATGTCATTTAATGCTGATTGGATTTGATCAATGCCTTTATTTTGTCCTTATCAACCTTGATGGGCCTTCCTGAGCTTGGTGCATCTTTAAGATCAAAATCTCCGGACCAAAATTTAGCAAACCAATGCCGACACTGCCGTAGTTTTAAGGCATCTTCACCATCCACATCACATCACTTTTTATCAGCTTGCATAGAGGTTTTCCTTTTCTGAAGTAATAGAGGAAAATATGACGAAAACATTCCTTTTGATTTTCGATTTTGAAATCGACACAAAATAAATGTTAATGAAATCATGCACCTTTTTTTTTTTCTAAAACAAGTTTGAACTGTCAGCTGTTGACTTACAGAATGGATTTGTGGTTTACAATGAAGCTAATTACATTTCAAGACATGTATGTCCATCTATTAAAAAAAAAAAAAAAGAAAAAGCAATCACTTTTTGGCCAACCAAATATAACCCACTGACTTCCTTCACTCCTTTTTGCATCTGTCTGCTGGTTTAAGGACAACTGTACAATGCTGGTTCTCTATTCTTTGCCATCACAACTTTGCTTCCTCTTTTGGCTCCAGCTAATTTTCTGTCTCAGGAACTTCACTCTCATCACACAGACGTAGCTCCATCTCTCCTCCCACTATGCTTTCAAGGCCAACTGCTTCAACCAACGCTTACCAGCAAGTAACATGATTTTGATTTAAGGTTTTAATGAGTGGACTGAGTTGCACTGGATTAACAAAACTACTGATATCTGGGGCTAGCACCACTGCTGCAGAAATCCTGGGGAAAAAGGTAAGAAACTCTTTGGAAAGGCAATGCAATTCATAGGGAGGTAGAACAGTGGCCAAGTCATGGTCGGAAGAGAATGAGAGTGAAGGAATTTTCCTTCAGTTATCTATGTATTAGTTTGAAATAATATAAGGCAGGAAGAGCTGCAGCGTGGCACCCTCACTCCACTTCCACTACAGGTGGAAGTGGCACTATTATTGTCTCAGGGACAAGATTTGTTTGATAGGACTGAAGTGAAGAAAACTCACTCCCTGAGCCACTTCGAACACTCTGAAGGCAGAGCTGAAGTCTTTAACATTTTTTTCCTGCCAATTTTGCTGCACTCTGCGAAACTAATTTATACATCTTACTTTTTTTCTTCTTCTGCAAAGATATTAGCATCACAATGCAAAATGATATGCTTTTCCATCAAGTAGAAAGGATTCCTTAGCCAAATGATGTATAGGTTTAAGTACAGGTCAACCACGTTATACTCCATAAATATATTCTCTGGTATATAATTAACATGAAAAAAAAAAAGATGCAGTAAAATGTCAGGTAAAAGCCTCTTCCCCTTCCTCCCCCCCTGTTTATTTTTTTTTAAGAGCAAACTAAGAGTCATTTAGAGTAACTGTTTCTGCTTCAGGTTTGTCATTTTAATATCCAAGTTTCCATTTTTTAAGTATGTCTGCCTGCTGTGCACAACTCCCACACAAACAAAAAGGTTTAAAGTGATTGCTACAGCTACAGGACAAGACCAATGCAGCAACTTACAAAGCACTGTTAACACTCAAAGCACAGAAGAGCAATTTCCTTCTACCACAGTAATTCAGTGTTGCCTAAGAACAGGCTTAAAAAAAAGTATAAGCAATGAAAATTGTTATTTGTGTACCATAAATCAAAACTCTTACTAAATAAATAGACACACATGCACTAATGATCAAGTTAACATCTCTAGAGATTCCAAATATTTGAATCTCTTGAACTAAGTTCACCAGACCTATAGGACAATTTCCTGCTCTTTGAATACCCTAATGTGCTTTCTCATGAGTCATGAAAGCATTCAAAAAATCTTCTACTACGCAAACACACATACATGCAACCCAAAATCCAAATTCTATAACCAATTTTGTTAGACTAGTCTTTTAAATTACCTAATTTTATTCAGGATATCAATTCCAGATTGCTCCAAGAGGACATTTTTCACAAAAGTGCGTGGGATGGAAATCTTCTCGGTGCTAGCTTCAATCAAGTCTTCCCGGATATGAGCTTTCTTCATTACATTTGGGCAAAGGTTTTCCGCTGCATCCACCATAGACTCAAGGAGCGTCTGCAGCACAGTAAGCAAAAGCTAAGATTAGGTATTGAGATTTTAATTAGCTGGAAGATTACATTTTGGTGCGTAGCACTATAACACTTTTAGACTTGCAACTTTTCCAATTTTTCTTCCTAATTTCCAATTCATTTTGTGATCCAGCTGCAATATAAAAGGCATTTTACAAAATAAAGCTAAGGAGGAACTGTACTTGTTTGCCTTTTCACATATGAAACATTTACATATGTGTGTTTAACTGCCAGAACAGCATGTTAGCTTCCCTTGAGCATCCACCACTGCTGCCTCTGCATGCTGCAGAAGCAGTGGATGCTCTGTTGTAGGAGCCTTCACTCTAAACTGTACCCTGAATGAGCAATTTTCATCAGTGCTCCAGACCTGCCAATTTATGAGAGGCATCAGTGGATGAAGAAAGGATATTCATGAGAACTTGGCATGCTGTACTGGGCTGAAATATACTAGCCAAATATTAAGAAGTAGCTACAAGTATGATTTGCAGTATTTAATATAAGGAACTCATTTACATACATGAGAGTCCACCGTGAACCTTAGGTGCAGTTCAATAATTTTGATTCTTTTTTAACGACTGATCAAAAGCCCAAAGCAGGACAGCAGAAAACCATATACACTGCAGAAACAGGATTGTGTAACACCCTAACCCCTTCAACTTTCTTTTTCTTAAAATGAGGTCGTCCCTGACGATGGTATAAAGTCAACTTCTTCCCTCTTACACTTCCTCTTAGAAAAATCTTTCACATATATCTCAATGCTATGAAGCTATGTTATGAAGCCCCTTTCAATTCCATTAGATTTATCTCCTCTCTGCGCCTGTGAGAAAAGGTAATTCTGGTTTAAATCCTGTTTTATCACCTACTGATTTCTTTTCCAAACCCCAGCTCTGACTAGAAGGCTAAAGAGCCCTCACTACAGGCGCAGGTGAGTGCTCACAGTCCCCTCACATAATCGTCCATGTATGAACTTATGTCATGAAAAGCATAGGAAAGCTCTAATGTACACACATAGGCATCAGGATGAGACATAGAAACACTACTGGTACCCTGTATCAATGAAACATCTTTCCTCTAATTGCTTTCAATTTTCGTACACCAAAAAGGTTGGGTAGGACCACAGAAGGTATAAACCAATCAGCTGGTTATCTGGAAATGTAAATTTTAAATTCATACAGTTTTATCTACATGATGAAGTGTACAGTAAAACAGATTTATGTATAAAAACAAAGCAGTATTTTCCGTCAAGACTTGGAAATTGTTCTTTATTCAAATTCTTTCCTATATCCACCTTACTCCATCTCCATTCCCAGCAACTCAGGAATCTATTTTTGGTATCTTCAGAAGGCTGTACAACTATCAATTAATTTCCCATCAAGCAACTTGTTTCAGAGATTGCAAGAGGCCAAGGCTCATCAGCACGGGATCTGAAAGTAAACTCTCTACGTCCATTCCTGGCATGAAGAGATACTGAAAAGATCAGTAAGGAGATGGTTCTCTCCGGCAGCTGGTGTCTCTGCACACTGAAGCTGTCCTGCTGCTGCACTCCAGCGACTGTGGGGTCTCCTTGAGCCATGGTGCTTTCAAAGTGGCAGCGAGAATAAAGACACTGTCATTGGTTCATGCTTCAGTGTACGTGCAAGACCTATCTCCCCCAGTTTTGAATTCTCTAAACAAGTGGGGAAAGCAGCGACTATTAGACAATGCCAGATTTTTCAATATACACCATGTTGCATGCAGCTTTTGAGCAGTTTTTCAAAATCCTACAGAAGGTGGGAGGAAAAGAGGAACAGGACAGCGCCCAGTTTACTGAAATAGGCCAAGTCATCTCCAGTAAGACTGAAGTTTGGTAACCAAACAGAAAAAGATAGTTAATAAAAGACAGAACAAAATCAGTTTCATTAAGCCTAGCTGTAACCTAGGTGCTTCTAAATCATACAAAAATAATGAACTGCACCCCTTGGAAACTCTACCAATTTCCTTTTTCTTCTCAATCTTACTTCACAGGTAAGTGATCTCAGGCTGAACTCCATCTTATCAGAGCTTTTTTCTCTTTGCATAGCCCTACCATAACTGGTATTTTTTTTATGTAGATAATGAGTAAGAAACAAAAAAAACATTACTACATAGTAATTCTAGTGATTCAAACCAGCATCTTTTAGTTTGTACCTCTTAACTGACTGATTTTTAAGTGCAGATTCACGAGGACAACAACATATTATAGCTAATATGGAACTTGTTTCTGGGTTTCCAATCTCTCTGCCCTTTCAGGACTCCTTCTGCACTCCCTCTCCTCCTTCAACATATATAGGGGCCATAACACTAATGAAGAACCTTTAAAGCCCCTGTGGCCATATCCATGTGGAGGATGAAGAACTTCAATGGTAGAGACAACTGAGTCAGATCAACTACTCACGAGAATTTCTGACGCATCCATTTTGTCCCATGGCATTTATTCACTGGTACAACTGTGTAGTCTGCCTTGAAATCCACACTCGGCCTCCCATGGATCACAATCATGACAGTTATAAAGACTTGCTATGTTGAATTAAAACTGCAGTCTAACCATGGTCTTTCAAAATGGATCATGTAAAGAAACGCTGTGTGAAGGTGTCAGTGGGAAGTAGGAGGAAAGACTAGACCTTACCTGAAAATATCAAAATTAGTTTTTACTCAAAATACACTGAGAATGTGCAATTCAAAGGTTAAATAGAGTTTGGATCTCTTCTTTAAGTTCACAACTGAATCTAATTTCTTCGGTGGTGGATTTCAACTCTTGATTTCACATGACAATTATTGTATCTACAGAAATCTTTCCCCTCCCCCTACTTCCATCCCAAAATCTTTCACTAATGGAAACGCATAGCTACAAACATTGACTGCAGAGAGGCAAACATTTCAGTCACAAGGCCACAAGTGCCAGTCCACAGGTGTGCAGAAAGAAGAGAACGAAGTCCTGCTCACAATTAACACTCTTAACATTCACTTTTAACATTCAGGAGAAAGATACAGTAAGTAAAAGGACTGGAGGATGATGATATCTACAGGAAAAATGGAACAGGTTATGGAGCCAACAAACCCTTTGCACTAGGATGGAATTTAGGAGGAATAGTTCAAGCACTTCCATCCTTACAAAACATTCTCCTCTTGCCTAAGCACCATGTGTCTTGCCTACAATTTTCCCTCGGGCTTTTGCCCACTGAATAAAGCATTTCTGGGTTCTGTGTGTCCACAGTGACACCAGCAGAAGAAAAGAAAGGCAAAGGCCTTGCTGTAATTTCTCCTTTTGGCCAACTCAACTCACTCTGAGATGTTGCTTCTCCTTATTCTAACTTCTTCCTTCCTTCCCCTTTCCTTCTTGGAGCTTAAAAAAGAAAAATTCTTATTTGCCTGACGATCATTCATTGACTTTACCCAATTTCCAAAAACTTCCTTCTAGAATCAGACTTTGGTTGCTATGGAAACTAAAAATCAAAACTCTACTTAGAGCATGTAGGATGTTTTTCCCTCACAACTACAAAAAGAACTGTACTTAGATGAGCTCTCTTATCTATCTCCACAAATAATAAACTCCCCATGATGTTTTGAATTAACAACTGGAAAAAAAAAATCCCAATCCATGTTCAACATTTTCTCCTTCACACAAAGTAGAACACATAGAACTTAAAGGAAAACCTTTCAAGCTTGAATGTAAAAATTAATAAAAATGAGCCCTGTAATATACAAAGAGCATTACAACTTGATAGTTTCTTGTAAGGCACATAACTTTAACGTCACACAAATCAAAAGTAAATGTAAAAGTTAGAATGGTTGCACTAAAGTGTTTTTTGCTGTAAATGTGTAAAAGCATAAATTGAAGACCCATTAACTCAATCTTATGCCAGAAACTATAAATAACATTTCAAATGCTGAAGAAGCTTTTTTTCCCCCTTCTGTACAACTATCGAAAATGCACAGGACTTATATGAGAGTGCACAAAGGGCTGACCTGACTATTCCCATCCAAATAATAGCATAGAAGCTCCACTGAGAAGAATCCTGTGGATAAATCACTTCCATGTCTGCAGAAATTAAAAAGTGCTAAAGAATCTTCACCTTCTTGTATATAATGGGGAAAGGGAGGAAAATAATAAAAATTCAGCACCCTTTTCCTTATTAACTTTTTAATTTCAAAAAAGTAATTAGTAATGTGGTATTATCACTGTTCTTCATTATATTTCCACTGACTAAAAGCATTAAAGTTCAACCTTCACTTTCAGATTCTTTGATAAGTTTAAATAAAGCAAAACACAGGCAAGGCAGCTTAGTCAAACTTGAGTTGGTATGAATTGCTTCAGAACCATATTCTTAAATTCATCAGCTTCCATACAGACCTGTTGCTGAAGTTTTCCCACCTTGACTTCTTCCTGGTCTGAGACCTTTGCACACGTCGTATGGATGACTCTTCCTTGCTTATTATACAGTAAGTTCTAACATAATTGAGGACAGAATTTTCTGAGCAAGATCTGGCTGAACAGACAGCTGAGAATATTTACAGATCAATGCAATCTAATTCAAGAACTGAGATTTGACAGGCAACTTGTGACAAAATTTTGTGTAAACCTCCCTCTAGTAATTCTTGGAGCACTCTCAATACATTCAAGTTATCCAAACGAAACAGTTAAAGTAGAAATTCTGCACCAGGTTCAAAAGTGGTCACAGAGAAAAAATTTCTGCGATGGAGTCTACAGAAAAGCAGCTTTCACTCCAGTGGGATACCTGAACTAATGAGCACTTTTCTCCAGGGCATGAGACATTTTAGGGTGCTTGAGAGATGCCTCTATTAAGGGCCTAAAGAGCAACTGATCTTCCTCTTCTAGGAGATAAAATAAAATAACAATAAACAGTATATTATTCTTCTACTCACTGCAAACACTAAAGCAGTTTTTTTCATTCCAACCAGGCAAGTATCCAGATAATACGGCACAAAGTTATAAGAAAGTCATAATGAAAAGATAGCGTACGTACAAATATACCGAGAAGTATTAAAAAAAAGAAGTGTGGCACATTTGCATTTAGTAACAGAAGATCTCAGATTTAGTTATTTCTGCATATGAGAAATGGTAACACATCTATCCACAGACCTTAAGTTGCTCATCCACAACCCTTGTGACTTCTCCAGCCATGGATTCAAGTGTCTCTTGGATTGGATTGGAGAGTGAACCATTTGCTCCTGCCCAAGCAGCTCCACCGAGGTGATACAGATTTGGTAAGAGCTGTAAGACAGAAAGAATGACTTCTGAAAGTAGGCTCGTCATTATCTGTCTTCAAATCTGGATAAATAGGAGTAAATCTCTCTGCTGAATCAAGTCTTCGTAAATCAGAATTATTTTGTCACTTTTAAATACTACCTACAGTTAATCATCTGAAGAAAATCCTGTTTTGTGACACACTGTTATTTTAACTCCCCCAAAAGAGAAAAGCTGTGAGCACACACCGAACTGCTCTCAGTATTTCCAGTATGCTGGGAAAGGCTTACTGTTTTGGAGTTCTTAGCATCCCGCATAAGCCGTTCTGCAGATTTGACATCTTCCTGTACAGCATCCACACCGCAGTTTCTTAAAGAGTTGAGATGATCTTGCACTTTTACACATATTCTGTCAATCATCTACTTGAACAAAAGAAATAGGAAAGATAAAACATCAGAATATTGGTCAAACGCAAACTGAATTCAGTCCAGGTAGCAAGTCAATAGTAGCATGATGAGATTTGTGGTGACAGTAACAATCTGGAAATGCATGATCAGAGCTTGGAGGTATATCAACGCTACTGAAGGAAAGCATTATAACTCAAAGACACACCTAAACATTGCAAAAATATATAAACCTTCACCATTAAAAAAAATAAATGCTTTGGAGTATTTCCCCCACAGTTACCTCCAAGATAACTGCAAATAGCCAACAAACTATCCAGTTCAAGTGTTGTTCTGTTTTTTTGGAGCGAGTTTAATGCTGAAAATGTTGTTGATATATGTAACACTTAGCTCCAAAGGTCCCTGAATTGTTAAGAAGTTCAGACTACAGATAAAATGAACGTAATCTGTATCTGTGACAATTCATTCAACATGCTGCAAGTAGAGGGCAGGTGGTATATCTGTATCCTTACAAGACAAACCAATAAGAATGTCCAACATACTGTCAGTGTTGATAAAGATATACGGGGCAGGGAGATATAAAAGTCTTTATCAGCCCACATAGCATTCATCAGAACTGGTTATTTGACATTTTGAAGCAACACCTGAGTGCACATGTCACCACCATACAAAGTCTAGAGTTCTAGCATTTATATCATTAGTAACAAGAACTGAAATTATTTCACCGCATGCTCCCTTTCTGCTCCACAGGATTCTTCCTCTTCAAAGGGTTTGGGGTGTTTTTTGTACAAGTACAAAAAGCTAATTAATTATTAGACAGTGGAAAGTCTCACTGGGACATCTGGACTGAAAAAAATATACTCTGGGAATAATGATGTAATCCCACCATACTAACTACAGAGTCTTTTCCAGATGGTTTTTAAAACTGTTTTTAAAAAATCCATCTTTATTGTACACAACTTAATATAGAAATGAATAATTTTACTCTACTTTCAAAATAACAATAAATTACATTTACTGAAACATGATGTGTGTGTGATTGTTGGAGAAAAGCACAACTAAAACCACCAAGCTATAAAAAGATCTGAACTTAATTCATATGGAGATTATTAACTTGGGAAAAAAAAGGTGGCATCGGAACAGATAAATTACTACAACAAAATAAAGCGTTCCTGCTCTTGCAGTTTTTAGTGTCGGTACATGTCCACATACTAGTTTCTCTGTCAAGAGATTGGAGTTTAATTTCTGGTTCTAGTAATAAAACTGTACCATTAAATTTTAATAACACAGGTAGAAAAAGGCCACTTTGATTCACCAAAAAAAATGCAGAGAAGAGAGAGAAATTTAACTGACCCAGCTGAAGAGCAAAACAGATGTTCCTCTCCTTTTTGCTGGGGTGTCTCATTTGCATGGGAACACAACCAGTGCAAACAAACATGGCAGTAAATTTAAAACCAAGGCCATGATAAGTTTTATTCTGCTTACACCACCTTGCTTCAGTGGTGTAGTAGAGCTAAAAACAGCCCTGAGGGGTACAGGCAGGGAATGCACTAGAGCAGAGAGAATGGTAAGCTACCACAGAAAATGCTTGTAGTCCTCTCAAGAGAAAGGAAAAAAAAATAGAAAAAGAAAACCAAAAAACAAACCAAAACCAGAACAACACATGGCATTTAGGAAACCTGGTAGTGGTTGACAAAGAACAAAAGCTTCCCAGCTTCAAAGCAGTATTTTGGGCTGTGTTAGACAGGAAGCCTTTTCAGCTGTCCAGACTATAAAAATGCATAAGACTTCCACCTTCCTTTGCTCTCTCCCTCTGAGCAAAGCTTCCCATGATACCCACAGTTGTCAAGGTGTAAGGTAGATGATGTACTCTCTAAGATGAGGTACTCACAGGTTTACGATGATGCTTGTCACAGTGATGAGTGTCTGCTAAAAAGTCAGACTCCTGAGCATGAACGAACTCAACCGTTCCTTGTTCCAATAGTAATTTACTCAGAAATAGCTTGGAACTTTCTCTACACAGTACTACTATATGTAAGACCTCCCTCCCACAAAAGCTTTTTTTTTTCTTTCCAAAAATATAATCGGTTATTATTTCTTGGGAAATAAGGCATCACCCATAGGGCACATCTTGCTTTCAGCTGCTCTGACAGAATGAGACAGAACTCTGGCTTCAAGAAGATTTTAGACACCAAGAAGTACCAGTAAGGACAAAATTCTCACCTGCTGAGTGGTACTGGTGACAATGCCTTGCTGCAGACGGTATGCTTGCTCCTGTAGGTACTTTCTGGTCTCATGATTACGAAGCAAGTAGTTTTCTATCTAAAAAATAAAGCCAGATTAGGAAACTGATTTGACTCTCCACATCGTAATTTGCTGCCATAACAGAAATGGAGACTGAAAGGAAAAACTGCCTAAGTGTTTGTTATCTCCAGATGGTATTCTGGGTGTCCCAGTGCTTAATAATCACATTGGCAAATATTCATTCACTCATGGACTAGTGAAACGTAATTAAACATTGTGCTTTTGGCAGCGTTTTCTGAATTAGTCTTCTATTTTGAACAACTTAGTAAGTTATGTTGACAAAGTAGATCCAGGTTTGAGAAACATTTGAAGGGACTCTGTCCACGAAGTGTTGTTGTAGAGACCATGATGGCACAAGACAGTTGATTCATTTCTTTTAGATGCATTCAGCCTGCCGCAGAGAGACACAGATTTAAATCACAGAATCACAGAATCACAGA
>NW_010175542.1:0-992 GCF_000695765.1 Mesitornis unicolor
ACTAGCTAGATTAAGTTCCAGCTGTGCTTTGTCTCTTCTAATTTTCTCCCTGCACAGCCCCATGGTAGCCTTGTACTCCTCCTGAGATGCCTGCCCTTTCTTCCAAAGATCATAAACTCTCTTCTTTTTCCTGAGCTCAAGCCAGAGCTCTCTGTTCAGCCAGGCTGGTCTTCTTCCTCACCAGCTCGTTTTCCAACACAGGGGACAGCTTGTTCCTGTGCCTTTAAGAGTTCCTTCTTGAAGAGTGTCCAGCCTTCCTGGACTCCTTTTCCTCTCCCAAGAAACTCTGCCAACCAAGTTCCTAAACAGGCAAAAGTCTGCCCGCCAGAAGTCCAAAGTGGCAGTTCTGCTAGCCCCCCTCCTTGCTTCTCCAAGGACAGAAAACTCTATCATTTCATGATCACTATGCCCAAGACAGCCTCCAGCCATCACATCCCCCACAAGACCTTCTCTATTAGCAAACAGCAGGTCCAGCAGGGCACCTTCCCTTGTCGGTTCCTTCACCAGCTGTGTCAGGAAGTTATCTTCCACACACTCCAGGAAACTCCAGGACTGTTTCCTCTCTGCTGTGTTATATTTTCAGCAGATATCCGGGAAGTTGAAGCCCCCAACAAGTACAAGGGGAAGCAATCTTGAAGCTCCTCCCAGCTGCCTATGGAATATTTTGTGTATTTCTTCATCCTGGTTAGGTGGTCTATAGTGAACTCCCACCATGATATCTGACTTGTTGGCCTTCCCCTTGATTCTCACCCATAGGCACTCAACCCTGTTGTCACTATTGCTAATCTCTAGGCAGTCATAGCATTCCTTAACATACATGGCCACCCCACCACCTTTCCTTCCTTGCCTATCCCTTCTGAAAAGCTTATACCCATTGCAGTAAAAAAAAAAAAAAAAAAAAAAAAAAAAAAAAAGCTTATACAAGTCATTGCAGTAAACTTAACATATTTGCATCTGTTCAGATGAATGATACCCTTCCAGCCTATTGGTGT
>NW_010175542.1:1023-37039 GCF_000695765.1 Mesitornis unicolor
AGGAATGCAGAAACAATGAGTAGCAGATGGTGGCATACAGACGATCTCACCTCTTTCAGACCTTGTTTGTCTGCATCTTACCTCTTCATCAGTTTAATGACAATCTGAGTAAGAGAAAGATAAGTACAATCACGGGTTAAAGTCTAAGGTGCTTTGTACTGAACCAGGGTACAGAAACTTTTAGCTCATCCAATCCACATTGTATTCACATGATGGAGACCCCATGAAATTCTCAGATTAGTACTGATCACATAAGGGGAGAACTCCGTAGTTTTTATCATATGGCAAACATACTTCTGGCCATGTGGTTTGGGAAAGTCTACATCAGTGTGTTAAAGAACAAATAATCAAGACAGTCTGTTTCTTGCTGACCACTGAGGGGCTTACATGTCACATAACAAAAGGCAACCCAGAGTTATTTTGTGGGTTTAAATTAGTCTGTGAGCCATGGGTTCTCCACCCCTTGGCAGAATGCACTTTTAAGTTCAATATTAGAATGAAGCTTTTTCTTTTACTTCAAATTTACAAAAAAAAAAAGGCAGTTAGTAATTGTTATATTTCAGTCTAAAAAAATCCTGTAATTAGAAAAAAGTATTTTAAAAAAGATTGGGAACTCAGAGTTTCTCATAGAATCATAGAATACCTCAAATTGGAAGGGATCCATAAGGATCATCGAGTCCAACTCCCTGCTCCTTTTTTTACTGGTCCCAGCAGGCACAGATGAGATCCCCCTGAGCCTTCTCTTCTCCAGGCTGGACAGTCCCAGCTCTCTCAGCGACTTCTCATATGACAGATGCTCTAGTTCCTTGGTTGTGGCCCACCTTTTGTTTTAGCTCAGCTTTGTACAGCAGCAGCTCTCTCCACATGCCTGAAATCTAAACTCTTGCCAGTGTTAGAAACATGGTGCCAGACAGCTTTGTATACGTCAGCACCCCTTCAGAGTCATCTAGAGAACAGCTAAAGCCAAATTGGCTGATTTTAGTGTTGTTCAAGTAGTAACAGATTTCAGAAAGGTTATAATAATATTTTTAAACAAAGTGGCATGCTTTAATGCTGCCGCTTTAGTCACTTTTCTTTGTCTCAGAAGCTGCTGTGAAACTGAAAAGAGGGCAAATACCCATCCATTATATGTTCCTTTTCCTTCTTGATTGGAAGCTCTAAGGTACTGTCATAAAAATAACCTTTTTTCCTCAAAAACTAAAGCTAATCTCTGCACTAGTACACAGTAGTCTATCTAAGTGTAGGAGATAAAAGAGGCTGAACAAGAGTTCAGCAATGTGGTTCCTTCCTTTAATATAATCCCAAACTTCCCCAAAAATTAGTGTCATAAGGTGACCCCACACTAGGATCTTGCCATAGGGTTGATGTCAGAGCTGAGTCCACGGTTCAGGTTAGTACAGTGAGCAAAAAAATGATGATCAAATCAGTGCATTGGCTGGACTGTAGCTGAAGAGCTGGGGCCACAACCTCACTAGCACACAAAGCTGAGGCTGTGCCTGGGTTGGAAGGATTTTGGGGTGAGCTCTTGTGATCTCGTTGCACACACAAACATATCAAGACTGTAGCAGAACTCTTTTCTCTGTCAGTTTAGGAAAGATTTCCTATTTTCAGTTGCATAGATTAGAGTTAATGAGGTACTGTGGTGAAAATATTGTAACTGACAATAATATTAATTATTACAGACCAAGGGTTTTTTCCTAAAGTAGTTGTGTCAAAGTCAAGAGGTAGCAAGTGTTTGCAATATCAAGCATGTAATTTGCTGACAAAGAACAATGAAGTTTCTCTTTCTAGTGCGGTGGTTTCTAGTGGCTTTTCTTTCCTCTGAATTCCAGCCCATAGTCCCCAAAAAGCTTAACTTGAAATACTTTCTATATCTGCATTGATTTATTCAATTAAATGACTGTGTGGTCAATCAAGTAACGCTGAAGTGATTAATTAGGATGTGTTTAGTTCATTGATTTGTTATAATATGATATGCCAGCTTCTGAAGCTAATAAGGGAAACAGGTCCAGTAACTCTTTTTGTCAGAAGAAAAAAAAATACAGGAAGGAAACTTTGGCTTCAAAGGGGTTTCTTTCTATTCAGGCTACACAGAAAAAATCCACATTTTTTGCAGTACTGCCAAACCTAAGTATTTACACATCAAGTTCTTAATCATAAAACTTCTTGTCATATTAAAGTAGTAATTATATTGGTTTATTTTTTAATCTATAAGCCTTTAGGATACCCATGGGTTTAAAATTGAATTTTGACAATGAAGATTAAATAAAAAGTCAATATTCAAATAAAAGCTGAGATCATCATATTAGCATGTTATTCTAGGTATGGTATTCTAGGTAGGTTTCCTACATCATTGAGGAAGATGTCTTCCCTTGGGAAAAGAACTATGGTTTCTGGGGATCCTATTCCTGTTTGATATTATTGTTTGACATGAAGGCTTAAGCATGTAATTCATCTAGCATAAAATGACACCAGCACAAAAATAGCTGAACAGTGAGACAAGATCAGCTAGTGGGAAGAGTCAGGTCTCCATCCAGACAAAAGAGAGAAAGCAGAGGCATACCACACAGCTGTAGAATTGCAAGGAGAAGAAAGATGCTGAACGAAAACCTGGTGCCTCCCAGAGAAACAGTAACAGCTGTATCCTGTGTCACATACAACTTGCCATTGGCATAGGATTCTGTCTGAGAGAAAAAAACCACTTTACTTCCAGGCTCCAGACTCTAAGTCCAACAAAAGTACTTTCAGAATAGAACACAGCAACATAATCAGACAAATAGCTCTCTGACACTTACTGAATCACTTTCCTGTGGTATACTAGAATAGAAACAGGCAAAAAGATTCACGGTTGATGGTACACACAGATCTGAACACAAGAAACAACCCAGATGGAAATACAGCTCCCATGGTGGAGGCTGGCATCCTGTCAATCTGCTGCAGGTACACTTGCTTAGTCAAAACGTAAGAGTGAAACAGTGTTCACAGGATTTTTCTATCACACATCAATCCCCTTAGTTCAGTCAGCAGTATCAGGCATAAAGGCATGAAGATTTTGTCTACAAGCAATTTAGGGAACAGCATCAACAGGAAGTCTACCTTTAATAGTGGTAGAAATAGGTTTACATGTTAATTATTTTCCTGGCCATAAACTTTTCACTATAGAAATGTAAACATGCGTGCCTTTTAGCTAAATAAATACATATTTCATTTGTAATTTCAGTTGTCTGCAGTGTTGATGGGAATTAAAACTGGGGAATGCATTGCAGTGTTAACTTCTAAAATCTTTTTGTCAAGTATAATTATACTGTTTTAAATAACCCTGCTTGTTTTTCAGCCTTTGGGAATACACCTGTACTCTCCTACTCTGAAAATGATTTACAACAAAATAAGGGAAGTTGCCTAAAATGTACCCACTAATTCTTATATTATTTATCTCTAAGTAAGTGAAAAAAGAGTATGGAAGAAGACAGTATAAACTGCTATATCAACAGAAAGGAATGAGTGCTTTGAGTTTTGTTCAATGCAGAATCAGTTTCCGTGCAATGAACACAATAAATGTATACAACATCTCAAAGTATGCAATATAGCATGGGTAGTTTTAATTTGTAGATACTGTTAATTATTCCCAATGGGAACTTTTTTGTAGGAAATTAGAAATCGATTTGAAAAGTAATTACTTCATTAAACTTAGTAATTTTGTGCTATAACCATCTCAATCTTCTTTAAAAAGAATGACAAGACGCTTTTCTCATTTATTGTTCCATGTGAATTTAAGAAGTGTGACTCTCGCATTTAGTCTTAAAGCAAGAAAAAAGAGCTATAGTAGACACTCATGAACCAAATGAGTGGAGGATTTTGGAAGTCAGAAAGGTATGTCAGCACTGTATCCACAGAAACCAGGACTGAGCTACATAATTGCTGACTTAAGACACGTGGGCAGGAGGACCTTTATCTTAAGGATATCCTCCAGGTAAGAAGGCATAGTTCCTTCCTAGGTCTTCCACTTCCCACCTGTATATGTGAGAAAAGAGAAAGGGATAATTCCTTGCAGATATTCTGCTTTGAATTTTGAGGAGACAAAAGTTTTTTTTAATTCAGTGTCTGGCTTGTTAACCTGATTGCAAAGATAGAATTTTTCAGCACAATAGAAGAGGAAAATGGCAAGGAAAGAACCAATGACTGCTGAAACCCATTGCAAAACTTTAGCCAACTTTTGTTTGTGAACATACAGTTGTGTTTGAAGATAATTGCATGTATATTTTTAGTGCAGTTTTTTAATAGAATTTAGATGTGCAGTCCCCCATAAGACTTCTTAAGTGTCTTCTTGTATGGTCTTCATAGCCATCGTGCAATGGTTGTGTGACAAAGAATACATTTGCCACCAGATAACGTGTTTGGGAGGCTTCACCTGAGAAGGGTTGGAGGGACTTGTTTGAGCATAACTTTTCTGTCACCTGTGGTCCAACATGTCAGGCAAGGCCAGCTGAAGCACTGTAGATCAGGCTATTTCCTGTAGCATCAGCAGAATTTTCTGAGCTCTTGTTGTCTAAGTCACTGTAGCCATGGGAAGGCGTTACAGGTCCAAAGAGGCCATGAGAACAGGAGGAGGTTCTGGGTCCTGTGAAGAAGGGAATGGGCCAGGGAACAGTGTGGGAGATTGTGTCATTTTTTAGGAGTGGAGGTGATACAGGAAGGCAGATTCTACATCAATTCTTGAAGTGGTAGAAAACTCTAAGGGTGGAGACTGAAAGGGTGTCAGTGTCAGGCTCAAGAAGAGATGTTCTAACAGTGCTTTCCTTAGTCTGCAAAAAACTCAAAACAATTATACACTCAGAATGCTGAACTGAAACTATGCTTTAAAAAATCTGCAGTTGATTTCACAAAATAAGGTTGTTTAAGCCCAGTGGGCAACTGAGCATTACATGGATGCTCAGAAGGAAAAAATATAACAAAAAACTCATGGGTCAAGACAAAGGACAAGGAGGGTTTGCTCACCACTTATGGTCAAGGGCAAAACCAGACTCAACTTGAGGAAAACCAGAACAATTTAATTTGTTACCAGTAGAATCAGAGTATAACAATATACAACCAGATCCTCAAGCCAATGCCTTTCCCCACTGCTTCCTTCTTCCCAGGCTCAGCTTTGTTCCTGGTGTCTTTACCTCCTCCCTCCCACAGCTGCACAGGAGAATGGGGAATGGGGTTTGCAGTCAGTTCACCACATGTTATTCCTGCCGCTCCTTCCTCTTCAGGGGTAGGGAGAACTCCTTGCACTCTTCCTCTGCTTCCACATGTTGTCCCTCCCACAGGAGACAGTCCTCCACTAACTTCTCCTATGTGAGTCTTCCCCACAGGCTGCAGCTTCCTCACAAACTGCTCTAGTGTGGACTTCCCTTCTGCATGGTGCAGTCCTTCCCACAGACTGCTCCAGTGCACACTTTCCATGGACTCATGGCCTTCTTTGGGTGCAGCTACCTTCTCATGTGGATCTCTGCTCCATCACTGAATCTCCATGGGCTGCAGGCAGGTCAACCTACTGTCTCACTACAGGTTGCAGTGGAATCTCTGCTCCAGCACACCTCCTACCCCTCCTTTCTTCAGCAACCTTGGTGTTTGTGCAGTTGTTCTCCTCACACTCCCTCTCCACTGCAGATTTCTTCAACACTGCAGGTTCTTCAAGAGTTCCTGGTTCTTGGACTGGAGCAGCAATGGGACTTGAGCTTCAGCTTGGGCTGGGAATGAACCAGCCTGGTCACCTGCACTGGGGCCATATTATTCAGGGCTAGGGCAGGGGAGCCATGCACTGCACCCCTCTTAAATATGTCACTTGCAGAGGTGCTGATTGGCTTGGCCTTGGTCAGAGGCAGATTCAAAACTGGAGCCAGGGAAGCTTCTAGTAGCTTCTTTTACAGAAGCTAATTCCATAACCCCTCCCTTGCAAAACCCCTCAAAGAAACCAAACAAATTCCACCTTTCAGCTCTGCAAACTATCTATTTAAGAATTGTCATCAAAATTTCACATTAATAAATCAGACTTCCCCACATCACAATTACATTAACATCAACAGGGCAGTTTATACACAATTGACCCCTCATCCCTTCACCACAATCATGACGAAAATTTTCCCACGATCATTCAGCTCTTTAACATTGTCCAGTCCATGTTTTCCCTGCTACCTTTCCCAATTAAAACCCTTATTTCACATTACATCATGATCCATGTTGGGCATCAAAAAAGGACTGTAATGGTTTAAGCCCAGTGGGCAACTGAGCACCATGCAGTCATCTGACCACTTCTCCCCCCACAAGGCCTTACTAAATGTCTCCCTTTCAGTTATCCAGGCACAGTTCTCCAATGTATTCTCTCATCAGCTCAGATTGCTTCTGGCTGTTTTCACTCTGGCTTGCATATTAGCAGCATGGAGTCAAGCATGCTTATTTGCATATTTTTCCCCCTCTTTCATTCTGCATTTTTGTAGGCTCTTAATGCATGCTGACTGACTTTTCTACCACACTTTCTCTTGTCTGTCTTACACCTTGAGTGATGAAAGGGTGAGAGATAAAGGAAAGTTGTCACAACATCAGTAAATTGGGATCTGTAATAGCAAGGTAGTTAAATATTCACCATAAGCAGTTGCTGTGGCACCTGAAAAGCCTGAAAAACAGCAGCAAAAGTCAGCTGTTTCATCTTTCCTTGAGATTGCTATCAGAAGTGTGCAAAATAACAGAAACTTCTTATTTAGTTAGAGTGCAGGGCACTTCTAGTTACCTGTTGACACACAGGACCATATGTCTTTCTGCTTCCCTGGCATGGTATAGCTTTAATTAGGCTCTCAGCAGAGCCCTGAGTACATTTGCTGTCAGTATTTGTCGGTCAAGCTTTTGCCTGTTGCTACAGCAGAAGGGAACAAAGACATGGCTTAACAACACGGAGAGAGACAGGCTAAGAAATGAGACTTGGAGAGGTAAGAGTACAGGGTGAGGATGGGCACGCTTTTAGCGACTCCCCCTTATCCACCAGAAGATACTGAACGAAGCAGAGAGTTGGCACAATTGAGCTCTTCACCTTCAACAGCAGGGAGTAACCCTGGGGAAGACTGATCCTCTGAGGCTGCTTCCTATTGCTGCGCTCTCTTGGCAAAGCCATGGCTCCATCTTTCTTGCAGCAAGGTACATCCTGTTTCTTGTTGTAACCACCAAGGACATAAAATACCATCTTTTTAACAATTTTTTCATACATTTGAGGAGTATTAGTTTCTATTTTCTCCTATTTCCCTTAACATGGCTTTTTTTTTCCTTTAATCTACATCTAACCATTATTTAGCCTTTCTGTGTGTTCTTGGTTACAAGCCTTTAATCTTTCTCACTCATCTGCAGAATCTCTCCAGTCAGACCACATCTTTCTTGAAGTGTAATGTCAAAAAAAAAAAAAGAATGCAGTCTTCCAGTCTTTATTTTGCCCATAAACAGCAGAAGTGTTATTTTGCATGTCTTATTTACATTTCAACCAAGTATCACTGGCTGAAATAATTTCATCTAACTTTATGCTGCAGCTGTCTACACTTGACCTGAGTGTCCTTAAATTCCTTTAAGGTGAATGTCCTGATTTTAGGTAAGTTGAACTGCGCCTCAGAAATGCCTGATTGTATTGATTGGATTTATGATCCATAAAGGGATCATAGGCTGACCAACTAAAATGTAGGCATTCACCTACCATGTTCATGAGAGCTTTCGGACAGATAAACACCATCCTTCACCTACCAGCTATTTGTACTTTTCAGTGCTGGAGAACATAGGACTGGAAACAATTACTTGGATCACTGAGTGCTGTCCCCTCCAGTCATGGACAACCAGGCTATAGATACCTAATTCAGAAGCAACTTCACACACTGTGGTACACTGCATATCACAGAACTCTTCCAAATACTCATTCAATGCATAGTAAAAGACCAAAGTCTCAGCTCTCATATGCCTCAGGAAAAGAGTAAGGATGATGCACCCTGTCTTTCTGGGAAAGCACATTAATGCAACTACCCTGAATGCCCCTAAGCAGACCATGCCATCCACTACACAGGAGGGTCAATGTTTGCTACCAAACTGACAAGGAGTTGAAATTCCCTGCTAACCTCAAATCTGGTAGTTGCTTTAATCTTGTATGGGTGAACACAACACAAATACATCAGGGTAAGGTAATCCCTGTACCCTGAGATACAAACACTTCATCAGTGGGTTAAAATAAATTCTTCATGGTCTGTTACTACATTTGACCCTCCTGAAACCCTATACCACAAACACTTGCACACTCATAGCAAGTGCATTCCTACTGTGTAGTTGTACTTATTATCTTCTGTCGTTACAACAAAGTGAGTGTAAGGCCTGAAAACTGCAGATTATTTGGAGTAGCTCAGTCAATAAGGAGGTTCAGTCCTGTGTTTTTTGAGATATAGACATAAGTCTCGATTATCTGGACAAGTTAAGGAGTGCAGTATACATTTTTGCAGTAAAATAAATAAATACTTTTTCGCCTGCAACGAATAGCAGGTTAATACTAAATACAAAATGTGAACAGAGAAGCAATGTATTAGCATTTTTGGATGAAAATATGACATTTTATATACCCTTAAGGAAAAATATTGTTTGCTCCTTTCAGCTACTCTAACCAATTTAATTTCCCACATCAGTACACATCATGAAGTCAAACCTTCCCACTCTGTCTTTCATTCTACACATAACAATCAGAATATCATCAGATTTGTTTTTCTTCTTGTATGTGTTTTCAGTATATTGCCTGTTTTAGACCTTCTTTTTAATGGATATTCACACAGTTGTGATTACTGGTCTCATTTAATTTGGTTTCTGCATTAATCAAAACAGAACCATGCGTTCAGCTCTGCAGTCGTAGGAGAAGGTGAAAGCAAAAATGGTAGAAGCTGCACAAAAGTGGTGAGGAGGTGAAACATTTAAGTAAATCAGCAACTATAGGAAAAGTTGAATGGATTTCCATTCTTTAGGACCCTAGAACCAACAAAACCCTATTGCTAGTAAAGTTTCAAATTGAGTTAAAAATTAAAAAATTCATATCATCACTAATCCAAGGATATCTAAGCCATGCTGCTTGCAGCCAAAGAGGGAACCAAACTTAGAGGTGTGAAAACCAAACACTGACTGCAGAAACATGGCTTTCCCACCTCTAAGTGAAAATCAAATCATTTAGTATAGGATGACAGGTCCCAGGGTTTGAAACTTTGTGTTTGTCACCCACAGGAATGATGAAAGGCTCAGCTGAATCTGGGCCTGGAGACGTGAGGATGCCTGACCTAAGCCTGCCTCAACACTGTGTCAAAAACAGTATGAAGTGTGCTTTTCCTCCACATTCATGAACTCATAGACATCATCTCTTCTTTCTCTAACATGCCTGTAATTGTAATGGCCAAGAAAAATACATTTACATCAAATTTACCAGATCTTTCTGTGAAGCATAATTATTAGAAAACAGGAATCGCTAACTGGCCAAAAAATTATCAAAGACAGAAATGCAGAATGGATCATTGTCAAAAGCATTTCTCAAATTACTACACAATTGAAGTTAATTTCATACTGTTTCTACAATGAATACCTGAGGAAAGCTGGAAATTATGAAGTCCTTATATCATGTGCCAGGCTTTCAACCTAATTTGGCCCAAACACATTTTTCACTAACACTTACATGTTTGCTCATTTGAAGAGAAAATTTGGCTTGGTTTTATATATTAACACATTCTTTTATTGCCAAGCCATGCCTTGATAAATAATTTCTGTCATTACAAAGTATTAAAATCTCCATTCTAGAAAACATATAGAAGACATCTAAAACAGAGATATGTTTCCACTTCAAATATAGAAAGAACAGCAGAAAAAAAAAAAGGTGTATGGTGGTGGGGGAGAGCATCAGAGCAAAAAAATCTTTGAGAGATGAGGCATATGAAACTGGCTAGCTGCCTAGCTTCCTGATGTTCTTTGTTAGTTCTTGCTGAGACTTACTTGAATTTCAAATTGTTTTCTAAGCTGGTGAATAGCAGGCGCTTGCTAACCAGCTCATAATGAGTATGGAGGTCCAACTCCATGGAGTAATTTCTTCCTGCTCTTGGCTGTCTTTTGTACTTGTGGAGACAAAGCAGAGGACATGGAAATTGGAAATTTTAATTTAAAGTATACATACACAAGGCAATTTTTTAGCCCTCTGAACATAGAGGTCTATAAAAGAAAGCAGGCTGTTATTAATTTTGTACGCTGTGGGACATATTGTGATATATTTGGGGATATGTAGATTAGATCTAAAACCAGACTATACATAAAAAAGGTTAAAATCAAACCCTGTCTGCTATTCTTACATTACTATACAGGTTCTTATTACATGTACTTCATTAGCACTGTAAATGAAAATGCTAAAGGCAGAAAGATGAGAAACAACACTCTGGGCTCTTTCTTCTGTCCAACCTTTCTAAGGTTTAATCACAGGACATGAGAAATGAAAGGTCTTCACTAAATGATACTTACTTTTCTTGCCCTTCCCAAACCAAGTCTTAGGTTCATGGTTTTAGCACGTGCTTAAGAACTTTGTGAAGTTTTGTCTTTACCTGTACTTGAAGCTCTGAAAAGTGTGCAATGCAAAGAATGTACAGTCTACTTCAAAATTGCCACACACTTCCAAAAAGTAAGAACATAAGCAAAGCAACAAAGTCAAGCGACACTGAGTACTACAGCTGGCAGAGCGGGAGAATGGTCCAATACAGTATAAAGGCTACATTTAAGCTGTAAAATTTGTGAGCATTCTCAGCTCCGGAGCTGAAATCAGTGTCTTGACTCTAGAAGATCTGCCTCTTCTTCCTCACAGTGGTTCCCATGGAAAGGAACTCCAGCATGTATGCTGGAAGCAATCCACAGCTGACTGGGTCCCCCATCTGGGAGTTCACAGATCCACCTGATTGGCCTAGGAGAGCCATGGTTGTCTTATCCATTGACAGACAAATATGACAGAGAAACTGAATAATGCCAACTACTTAAGTAAAATATTTGTTATTTTATGTTCTTCAAATAGGAAACAAATACGATATTTTGCTATTTTATATAAGCATATATAAATAAACTTTTCTTTAGGAAAAAAAGCTTAATTAAGTAAATCTATAATGTACGTAATGATAGAAACAGAGCTCATCAATATGAACCCTAAGTTACAAAAAGCTACAGACTGACTCTCCTTTGGTGCAATTCAGTGTCATTACATCAATTCAAAGAGGCTGTGTTGCTTTATGGCAGTAGAGGTTCTCATCCAACATTAACAAATTCCACTTTAAATGAATTGTCATAGAGATTGCAGTATCTCAATTTTTTTTTCTTTTTTCTGCAACTGATTGAACTGGTTGCATAGCCTATTGAGCAGGGGATTTATACATTCTCATTACTGAGATGTTATCTGGAAGACTTTATCGATACGTTTGTGTTGGATGATCCATAATTAGCAGCAGCTAAAAACGACTGAAAAACTACCATGAAAAAGTCAATGAAAATGTTGACAGAAAAATAGTACTTCTTCCCAACTCTAGTATTTTTCCCAACTCTAAGTGTGGTATTAAAAGCCACTCCCTTCAGGCAGGTGAGGAGATAACCTATTCTGATAAGTGTTATCATGATTTTAAAGCCGCAGAAAAAAATGATATTGTATTGGAGGCACCAAGAGGACAGACAATAGGTCTTTCTTTGTTCTGCCAGGTGAAGAAATGTCATTAGTACAGGAAGGAATCACTTCTCATTGCTTATGTGGCAAAATATGTTTTGTTACCTATGGAGGAGCTTCCATTTGGAAATTCTGGTGCTTTGTATTCTGTTTGTACTCCTTTCTCGAAAGAGAACACTGGTACTGGAGTGGGACATATAGGTAACCCCTGCTTGGACAATCAGGTGGTGAGAACGTAAGTGTTTTGAGAGTGATTTTCAGTTTTACAGTCTAATCTGTCTTTGATTGTCTTCTTTGGAGTGAAAAGTGAAACAGCTTCCCAAATCTCAAAACTTTCCTTTACCATCACATAACAAGATCTATTTACTTGGGCTTTTGAGCAAAGAGACCATGATGAAATTAATGTATTGGAAAAAAGTGTGATTTTATTTTGCTCTACTTATTAATATATCTGGCAATTCTCCAAAAGATAGGTGCATTATTATTTGGTGAAGACTAGTAGAACTTGAAATACACCCATTCTCACTCAGTCTCCTTGTTGCTTGTTGGGCAGTTATTTGCATGTGCCATGGGAAAACATGTTTTGAAAGGGAAACTATATGAACATGGGAAGAGTGACCTTGTGAATGATTTCTAGAAAATCGTTCCCTGCCTACAGGCCATTCAGTAAAAAAATACAAAAAGACAGTTGTCTGTCAGCTCGAATGACTGTATCTTTTCTTAAGCTTCTGGATACATCAATTTTGGAAGTATGTCAGCTGTCTGAAATGGTATCATCTAGCTGTCCATCACCATCTGCTGACTTTCCTCCTTCTTCAGGTTTCATTATCCCTTACACCCCTCTTCACCAGTCAGCCATTCTTTCATATTAAAACTCAGTAAGGGAAACATTGCTTACATTCCTCTAGCTGTTAAAACATAGTTATTTAAACTATTTCCTGTAGGGGAAGTGATTGAGATTATGTGTTTTGCATCTTGGTGGTAGTTTTTATTTTCCTTCTGGGCATGAGACAATGCAGATTCAGTAAGTAGATATAACCATGTGTAACGAGAATGATTCCAGTGCTTTAGGTTCATTAGTCTCACAGTGTGAACTTTAATAAAAATGAATTTGATTAGATTAGATGCAATTACAGCAACTGGAGTAAAAAATTTCATACACATACATGTATATAAAAAGGGGAATTATTTTAAAAATATGTTTGCATAAATGGCAGAGAATAATGTGTGAGGCTGGAACACATGTCAGTGACTGTAATTCTTAGTTTACAGAAAAGAAATTTTTAAACACTGGGGCCAGTGGTCACTTCATTCTCTAATTAGACCATATTATAGATAGTTCACCTTTATGAGCCATAATCCAAGCAAGTTTTATACTTTATGTGTAGGCATGAAGGTAGCACAATCATCTCAAAGATGAGTATTTAACCATTTTCAATGCATGCACATGGTACACAAGTTGCTGAATTGGTGCCAAAAGTGTTGGATAATTGAGTAAATGTCTTTTTTACACATTATGGCTAATGGTGATGTAATGGTTTCAGTGGCACCAGGCACCTTGGCTTGAGCTGTTCAGATGTGCCATGCTGTATATTTTACTGAAAGGTAAAAAAGCATCTACAAACCACATCATGGGGAAAATAGATTAAATTACCCTGTCAAGTCTGTATAATGGAGATCCCATTTACCCACAGGTCTTTTCAGTCACACCTACTCCTTGCCTAAAATATCCTTTTCACTTTTTTCTTTCCCCTCCTTTTTCCCACATGATTTGCTTATTGTCATGGAATGAATGCATCAGCCTTAAAACACCCTGCAGAGTGTAAGGTCCCACAGCCAGGACCAGAGTCTCACATTCTTTGCTAGTTTTTATTTGCACTTAATAGCAGCATGGCGTAGTGCCTGCAAAGCACCATGTGTGACACTGTGGGATCAAGTCTGATTATGAATCCTTATTACCAATAAAACATTGCAGATCTGTTGGCTAGTGTTTGTTAGGGAACTTCTCTAAACCACTATGCAGTTTGATCTCAGCTTCATTGCCATCTTGTTTTCTCCATTCTCCCCTCTCCCACTTAGTTACATCAGTATGAAACTAAAAAAGGTATTTCACTAATCAACTAAGATTTTTAAAGTAGATTTTGGTTATCTACTTTCTGCATCTCCTTCTAGTCAATGATGTTGCAATTGCAATAGAAAATTTTCACAATACTGCTCAACCAAATTTCCCATACACTTGAAGGTCATTTTGAATGGCAAGATAGGTTTTTCCTGTTTTTCAGTCTCTCTGTCTCTGCTGCTTAAAGCCACTATCTTAAAGAGATATTAAACTTCAGCTAGCAACTAACTTTAACACAGTAAAAATACCTTATTGGTGCCTTCTGTGAGAACTTGATGCTGTTGTTGGTTGAGGCACTGATTGTAAGCAAAAGTGGAACAGCTCTTTTCTGGTTGTTCCTAAAAGGTAGGGGAAAGTAAACAACAACCATAAATAGTGCAAAGATAATCAACTCAGAGGAAAAGATCACTTCAAAATGTAAAATATTGGCGAAAGCTTTTGTTGGAAAAAATGTAATTTCTTTCACTTCAACATGTCACCAAGCACAGTTGATTGAGTAACCTTCACTAGAACTGAAAGGTATGTATGGTACTATATCTCTACACAAACATATCTGATACTAGTATTACACAGAAACAAACTATGTTCAGTTCACATTTAACATGGTGATGGTCATGTCTCAGAACTTGAAATTTTTAGAGTTACACAGTTTAGGCAGTTTAAAAATGACTAATTGTAAACATAGACCATCATGACATTTCAGTTTGAAGATGATATAAATGCTTAAGGACAAAAATACTGGTTTGCTTTTTAAGAAGTTCTCTTGGCATGATAAAGCTACTTCTTTCACTAGGCAGAATAGACTAGACCAATACAATTAAAGTACTACATGCTTTCAGTTACACATGTTTGAAACATAAAAGATAAAGCAGTATTAGATTTAGACTTTGTGAATGACCTGGAGCACAAGATAAAAGTAATTTAGATGATAAACAGCACAGTTATTCAACACTTGATATCACCAGTAATCATGTTAAAAATCACTCTGCTTCTCTGCAGTTTTCCAAGTAGCAGTATTTCCTTCCTCCTGTAATTCATGTTCCTCTGGGAGATGCTGTCTTTACAGAAGGCAGTGATTAGTAACACTGTTAAAGCAGGCCTGAAGTTCTGGAGGAGGGAGTAGCTAAGAAAAATGAGACTATGTGAAATGGGGATCGTGCTCACAGCCAACCAGGGGCTAAAACAAGTGTTTGTTAAATATGGACCAATATACAGTATGTCTTTATTTTGTGTTCTGAGGCTTGTCAATATGTAAGCTGAAAAAAAATTATTAACAACATGTAAACATCCATCATTTTTTTGCAGAAAATATTTAGCATCCTCCTAATTTCAAAAGGTTAGCCTTTTAACCCCACGTTTATAGACAGAAAATGTGATTGTTTTAAAGACAACAGAATTTTCCTCAGTTTAGTTTACAAACTGAAGAAAAATTGTGACTATTTGCTTCAACTTGCTATTCCAAAGTGGGTCTGTCAGCTCAGGCAGATCACATAGTCTGGTGCTGCTCCACATGTAGTACAGGCCACCCAGTCCTGCTATACTGTAGATAAATCTGTCAGCTGGAAGCTCCCAATTAGCAGGTGTGAGAGCCTGGCTTGTTGGCCTGCCACTCCTCTGAGCTAGCAGAAATTCAGAACATTCAGGCAGCAGAGGAGTGGGGCGAATGCCTTGCATACAGGAGGGGAGAGTGAAGGTGGGAGCAGAATCAACCCTTACCTTAGAAAGACAAGTTTCCTGATTTCTGCTCTTCTTTAGTAAAACTACTGGGTTTTTTTCCTTCTTCATCCTTTTGCCTAAAGCCTTTCTTCTCTCAAAACAGTGTCTTTCATTAGCTTTCAAAAGCTGTTTGGCTCCTACTTCACTAGTGCTAGCCAACAAGCAGGAAAGGCCCTGCAGACATAACTGGGAGGAGGAAGAACTTGATTAGTTGTAGGCACAGCAGGTAGCTTGTACAGCCATCCGCACAGGGCTATAAATGGCAAAGCTATAGGATAACTGATTGCTATTGCAGATTGCACCCATAAATCATATAATTCCTTCAGTTGTCTTTTCATCAGGTGAAAAAAAACCACTTTCAGAAGCTTTGTTTGCATCACGTTCATACAAGGCTTTACTGTGAGGCTATAATCTGTACTAGTGATGGAGCTCTGAACTTCCAATAGGTGGTTGGATGGGTTTGGCTTGGTACACAAAAGATTGCACATAAATGTGTTGAGTCTATAGTCTGAGAAATGCCACATCCATATGACAATCCAGAGCCTCTGATTGCTAACATACTATTTGAAAGTGTATACTTTATTTCTTCTTTTTAATGTACAAGGCATCTTTGCTATCTGAATTAAGCTTTGCTTTGGATATTTTTTGTTTGTTTCCCTCCCACCTCCTTTCAGTTCCTAGCTGTTTTGCTAGCTCAGTGATTTTGGAATTTATTTTCTAGTGGGAAACCATGGTTTCATAAATATGGGTCAGAAATGAATTAGACAGAAATAATATGACAACTATTGATATGCTTTTCTCTGAGAGAAACCTTTAAGAGAAGAGAGGCAGACAGAAATACAATAAGCAGAAGGCACTGCTTCCCCTGGAAGTCCATGCAGAAAAGCTGTTTTATAGAATAAGCCCATGAGACTTTCCAGTAAGAATAAAGGGAAAAAAACCAGCCTCAGTCAAACATGAGCAAAGCAATAACTTCCCAGTGTCTTCTAGCAACTAAAAGCCCATTCAGAGATCACTTTAACAAAAAAAAAAAAGTATTACCTGCTCAGTGCACAGAAAATTACGATGGTAAAATGCTCTGCTGTGCTTGTTGCTGGTTACTGTAACAGTGACTCCACTTCCAGGCAGCTTTTAAAAAGCTTACCAAGCTAACTATAGCCTTTCCTCTCAGTTTGCTCATCTTCAGGTAATTCCTTTTTCCCAAACCTTCACTCACTTTATTTTAATCTTTATCAGTTAAGGCATTTGGCAAGCTGGAGCTCTTCCATACAGCAAAAGTGAAGTCACTCAGATCTGAAGAAATTTCCCTCAGATGGATTTGGGTCAGCTGTAGCTACCTGGGGAATGTTACCCTTTTTCTGCCATGGGAGAACTGTTACTAATATGCTTAAAATTTATTTTGATAAGGCATTATTTAATAGTAGATGTTCTTTACCTAATGATCTGGTTTTGAAGAAGAAAGGGGTGCTCTGTATGTGTACACAAGGTCAAGGATTAAACAGCTAACGATGAGTACTGAGATCTGTTGGATATGCTGGAGCTTCAAACTGTGGAATACCTTGGCCTTGTTTCTGGTTCGGCTGTGGTAGTCATCTACTCTGTAGGTCTAGATGCAATAAAGTCCCTGTGCCTCTATAGTCAGTGTATAATGAACAGAAGATAAACAAAAATAACTACATGTTAGCTTTTAGTAAGATTGCTCTTGCTGTCAGTCCTCTGGGGAAACAACAGTTCCTTTTTTATTTGGTGATGAAATTTAATCTTTGCACTTTAACGTTTGTCATCTACTCATGATTCCTTCATTTCAGAAACAGTATGATCTTATCATGGTACCCTTCAACCTTTTTTCAGGAACTGACACAATAATTCCAGGTGTGTCTCCATTCATTGGTGGGCTTGCAACAAGGACAAATTTCATCAACAGCATTTTGGGAAAACTTGAAGCATCTATCTTATTACATGTAAAAGGCCCAGCTCTGCACAGAAAGAAGAAAAACAGTTGAAATGTAGAGATTTCCCATCCTTTTTGGGCTTAAGTGGCAGAATAGAGAGGTATTTCCTACATTTATTTTGCTAGCATGTCTTGTCTGGATTCTCCTAGGGACTGAACTAATATAGAGCTTTTCTTTTGAATGATTGACAGAATGTGAGGTTAGACAAGTCTATTTAGAAACAGTCATAACCCCAGCATAAGGGATCTTGGAAAATATACTGACTTTGTAGTGGTACGTATCTCCCTTTCCCTGGAGTACTGTCCTATTCCAGTCATTGCTGACA
This sequence comes from Mesitornis unicolor, assembly GCF_000695765.1. Taxonomy (NCBI): domain Eukaryota; kingdom Metazoa; phylum Chordata; class Aves; order Mesitornithiformes; family Mesitornithidae; genus Mesitornis; species Mesitornis unicolor. Next base: position 18,849 of record NW_010175542.1, read on the forward strand.
GAATAAAGAGCTATCAAAATAACAAGGTACAAAATAAAACTCTGGAAATTCTTACGAATCATGAAAGTATTGTGCTTTAAAATTATGGACTGACAAGAGTACAATATATGCACAATGGAATGTTTGGAGGAAAAAATAGAAAAAAGCAAACTCTAGTATTAAAACAAAGAAAGCTGTAAGAAATACTTTGAATGAACACATGGGAAAATGTGACAAAGAGGTAGGATAAATACCCCAAGGTTTTTGCCTCAAATAATTATTTTCTTACCTCAGTCAGTGTTCCCAAAAAAATTATAGGGTTTTTTTTCAGTTCAATTTTTCATAGTATTTGTGCAATGGATCCCCAGTACTGATCAGAACCTCTTTGCAGAACATGAGATAAAAAAGTCATAAGTAATACTGCCTGATACAGATAAATGAATAGATTTTGAATTCTTAAAATGCTCTTACCATGCACCAAGTTAACTGTAACCTAATAAGTCATTTGCAATGGCATATATAAATCCAAACATTAACCAGGAAAGATATGGGAGGAGGGAAATGGTAATGCATGAGGACAACTACGAATTACTTCATCACTCACAGAGGTGAAGGTGCCAGACAAGGAACAGTCAAAATCTCAAAAGAGCAAGAAGAATAGTGAGGCACGCTTAATACTTGCTATCCCAATATCTCTGCTAGGGCAGGTTTTAGCAGTGTCAGAGACAAGTGGAGACAAAAAAGGAGGTGGGTAGAAGTATCTTACCCAAATGGATGAATTCATTCCTGACCAACCTTTTGCTTAAAAGAAAAGGGAAGAGGAGAAACACTTAGGATGGATCTAGTCCAGTCATAGGCATGTAAAAAGTAATGAAACTTTTCCAGAATTAATATTTAATTAGTTTTAAGCAAATATGAACCTTGTGCGTATAATTTTCACTGACCTATGCACCACCTGCTACAAATAGAAACAAGCATCTCAGTCTGGAATTTCTTCTTCCTCATCAATTTCACTCTGAGCCAAAAACACTTTGTACTGATGAGACTAAATTTATCCAGACTGCTGATCCACGATTTCAGATTATTTCTAGCCTTTTAGTTGAACTTAGTTGATATGCAACAGCAGAGCTTTGTTACACAAATTCCTTTTCAGTCTCTAGAGTATTGTCGATCAATGTTCCATATCTGTAGTTTGTGTATGTACTAATATATATATATATATATATATATATATACACATATATTCAGGAAATACTTTTCCTTTGGCTCGGTCCTTTAGTTTGATACTGTGTTGGTCTACCATGTTAAAATTCTACTTCTGACTCAAAGACTATTCAATTACTGAAGAGATCTGCATAATATACCCTTATATTTCCTAATACATACTAAACCAAACATATTTTTTGTCAAATATTGAATTCTAAGTTATATTCATGAGAAGTTACATAGAGATTTTTTTTTTCTGAGTAATTGATTTAGCTTAAGTAGAAAACCAGAATACATATGACAGTTTTGAGTCTCTAGTAATACCAGATGACATATTAGTAAATACTTGACAATATTCTACGATTCAACAAAAATATTTGACATGTAGTGGTGGGAATTGTACATGTTCTGAATTCTCTTATTTATGCCTCAAAAGAAAATGTAGAAAAAACAGTGAACAAAGGAATTAGTGGTACCAAATGCCCGGATACTGAAAATGCATCAAATCTGGAAAATGTCTGCCCTTTACTGTAATATAAAGGGAAATTATAAAGTCAAATTTAAGAAAAATACATTTAAATTAGCGATGTCTGTTGCAAGCCTGTATTCAGCTTCATATCCTACATTTGTCTAGTTCATCAGTACCTGTTCTGCAATCTAGGTTCTTCAGTGTACTCATCACTGTAATGATTGACAGTGAACTGTCACAATCTGGGGGTGAAATCCACATGGTTTGGTACAAACAGAAGGGCAAAAATCTTATTGTCAATGGACTAAAAAGCCCAGCTGACAGACATTTGACTCATTAACTGCAGGGAATTTTTACTGAACATTGAGAATTCATAAATCAGTGAATTGGTGAAAAAATACAACTAAACCTCCTTCCCCAACTCACTTTTCCTCCTCCAAAAGGTGGAGGAATAGGATAAGCAAAGCTTCTGAAAATTGTTGAAAAGCTCTTGAGATCCTAAAAAAAACAGTGTTAAAAAATACTGGGAGAAATTATAAGGCAGAGAATACTTATTATTTTTTTATACGTCATAATTTCCCCTGTTAATTCCTCATAACTAAAACAACAAACGGAGATCCATTTCTATATAAAACCTAATTAATACGGCCATGACATAGAGAGGAAAAACAGGGAAGAGATTGATCATTCTCAAATTCCATTTTTGTATTTGGATTATTAATGACCAAATTTTTCCAGTGTGGTATATCTTTCAAGCAGCTTGAAAGCTCTTATAGTTTTTGACCTGTCTTGTGTTCCGTCAAATAAAAATAAATAGCATGAAGTAATTCATATAGCACAAAGTGTATATAACCAAGTAGCAGTAGGTGGTTGTATTTCTGAAGTTCAACTATACCATTTGTTAAGTAAAAGACAGGAGCATGGTGTTGCAGGTTTGTACAAAAATATCTTCAGAAACAAGCATACCTTCAGGGACTGCTCATTTTATAATATAAATCAGATTATTTTGGCAATTGACAGATACAATCACTGAGTCTGCTAAAAATAGAGACAATATGCATTTAAATATATGAATAAAAGCACTCAGCATCTAATTCAGCTCTTCTACATCACATGTTCACTATGAAAGTAAATTGATCTGAGTGTCTGAAATACCCCATTGTCTGGTCTCTTATGAAGTAATTTATGACTTTTTAAAATGGGAACTAAGGCTTAAGTATTGAGTTCCATTTTTGTAGCATTTCATTTTACACAGGTTCTCAGACTTTCACAAAGCAAAGAATACTGAAGGATTAAGTCCATAGGTTCTCGGTTTGCACATTTATTAAATAGCATGCACTCAACAGCAAGTAATTAGATATCAGCTAACAAACAAATTTCTGTCTCCATTTTCAACTGGGCCATCAAGATATATCCTACTGTATTACTCCTGCATGAAAATCTGAACTCATTTACATCCTTGATTGCAGTACAGGTTCAACAGATGCATATGCACATATACATAGAGGCTGTCCTATATCCTGTCTTAGGATATCATAATATATTATAAGTATACAATGAAGAGACTAGTTTTAGCCACTCTAACTCTAAAATGGCTTGGTCTTGTTCACACTTTTTGTTCCAGTAAGTAACTTGTATCATTGCTTAGAATATGGGCTGCTTGACAGGCTATGAGTATGCCTGTGTTTATAGAACTCCAACGGGTATCAGTCATTATTGACACCATCTGTTTACTTCAGTGCTAACATTTCCAATCTGTTCTGGTTAAAGGTAAATGCTGAGGAGGCATTCAAGCAGCTCTGATGGTTAAAATAAATTTTGCCTGGATACAAAGTTTTTTTTCTTCCTGTTTCTTTTCGTATAATTCATGCAAACATGTGAGGTTCCCATGCACTTGAAGGTAAAATAACCTCTCAATGTTATTAATCTTGATGTTATTAATGTCAATTAATAGGGTCTATTAATTTTTGGTACAGAGTCTGTATGTTTGAATTCCCATAATTAAAGTTGTCATGCTTGTTGGAATAAAAACATATATTGTGATGTCCACTATATGGACAGTTATATTTTCTTCATGAGAAATAAAAAATGAAATTTTGTGGGAAACTTGAATACAAAGAGTGATCCATATTTCTGTAGTGTTTTAACTATTGGCTGATAGTTTTTGAGGAGGTACACAAGTGACTATTTTATTTAAAGGAGGAAAGGAAAGAGTACAAAGAATTAGAGAAGTATGGCATGTGAGAATACTCAGCCTAATGTTGTGTGTTACTTTGTAATGATACAAGAGCAATAACTACTTGAACTGCTTTGAATCATTTACCAACTCTCTATAATTTATAGCTCAAGTTATATGAAACTTTCAAAGTTAGGAAAAACAGACTGAAATAGTAAGCACAGTACACTTTTCCACAGGTGCCTTCGTTACACTATGAAATAATGCAAAAATGCATATGCACATGTAGTAATGTGTTTGCCAAATGAGATGGAGTTCTTAATTTCCTCTGCATTCCCGAATTTTATTTTGTTTTTCACATAACTCTGAAAGGCAGAAATTTAATTTGTAAGCTGGTGATTGGTTAATGAATGAACATACTTTATTTCCTCTTTCCTTTATAATAGTGTCACTGAAATGTCTCAGAAAAAGAACTGAGTTCCAGAGTTCAGGATAATAAACATACTCTGTTTGGATGAGTCAGAAGGATGATCTATCTTTTAAATTGCAGTATAGAATAAAGATACGCAAGACTGGATAAGCATTGAAAGCCTTTTGGAGATGGTAGCACATAGCTTTATACAAGACAATTTTGTTGGTAAAAAAGTACTTATGATTTAGGATGCCAGGGTTCAGCTTCCAGCTTGATCAACTGCTTGATCAATATGCTTTGCACGCTAAAGTGACTCACTGACAGTCACTAAGTATTCAGTGCACACTAAGCATTCTAAAAAACAGTTTTCAGAGGTCACATTTCACAGAAGTCATATTTATATTGATACTTCCAGTATAATTAGTGTAGCATGCTATTTTTTTTCATGTAGCTTTAGATGATAGTTCCAAAGTTCTGAATTTTACTTAGACACACGTTCATTCACTTTTATTAACATTATCTGCTATGTTATTCCTATTTTCTGGCTTTGTAGTCCTCTTTCTGCAAACAAAATTCTTACTCCATTTACTGAAAGCCAAAAGGCAGAGCTTCTGTTCTTCAGCACATTCACTAGTCCAATATGTAGCAATATCAATGTCTTACTTTTTTTTCAGTATTGAAGTTATTTAGGAGAAATAGATTGAAATGCATTCAATTACACTTTGTGTAGAACTTGCTGAAGCACCAGAACCCAAGTATCTATGCAAATATAATCTGTGAAGTGTCAAGACAACAGTGTGTGTAAAGGTAACAACATCAATTTCATTCTCTGTTTTTGATTACTTCAATATTTAATGGCATGCTGTTATTCAAAATCATGTTTTGAAAGAAAATGAATTAACCTACTCATCATGGACCAGAAAAAGACCACCAAAAATTGACACTGAAATTTGGGGTTCACATATGTAGTCCATTTCATTTTAGTTTCAGTTTGCTTTCTCAAAAAGTTATGAGGATAAATAGAACAGATGCTTTCTGGAAAATATTTCCCATCTTCAAAATCAGTGCCCATTATTAAATATTAAAATGTATCATACTCACTGAAAGAACAATAGAAATTAAACATTGTCCTGGTTTGAGGCTCCTGGATTTAGGCTCCAGTCATTTCGATGGCTTGGGTTCAAATCCCACTGCTCCCAAGAAAGGATGAGGAAAACAAGGATCCTGAAAAGAACCTAGGAGGAACAGAAAATGAGGGCAGAGGGGTTAATAGAGAGCATCTGTCGAGGATTTAGTGGCCAGCCCAGCCCTAAACCATGGAAAACATGTATAGTACTTTAAAAATATTTCCTCACACTTTCAAAAATGAAGTAATCCTAAGGAACTAGCAGAATCCAAAGCTGTAATATTAAATCAAAATAAAAATGAATGGTTTTCTAGATTAATTTCATAAACTGTATTTAGTAATTATGGAAAATATGGTCAGAAGTATATAAAACAGAAGTAATATATATGGAGCAAAGCTGGAAATATTGCAAGTGGATGTAAGGCAGCTGTTTCAGCAACAGGAATAAAATAAAGTTAGTAGTTCACAATACTCTTCTTTGTTTCTCTGTAGAAGTTCACTACGGAAGGGATATGTACTCTTAGGAAAATTCAGAAATGCTGTGACTAAGAATGGCTAAGATACTGAGCTATGAATCTGGGCATCTGAATTTTAGATCTATCTTTATCTGTATCTCTTATGTCACTTCAGTTCTTTCACCTCTTTAGACTTTATTTTGACCTACCATTTCACTCCTAAATTGGATGGTCTTTTGCCATCCTCAAAAGCTTTGCAGCCACTACTAGAAGAACCAGTACAGAAAGGAAGACTATAGGAAAACCCAATGATGACTGCTGTATGCAGAGTACTTTAATCCTGCCATGTAGAATACCTGAGAGTATTGCTATTTACAATGGGGCTCTAGGAGTGCCCCTTGTTTGAAGTCAATACAACCTGCAGTGGATGTACAGTCCTGGAAGAATGGAGGATTTCCCTCTTCCCTTTCTTCCCCTTCCCCTCTAGGCCGATGAATGAAAATTAGCCAATATTACTACAACTTTCTCATTCAATCACTTACACTAACACAACTCATATTCACTGAAATGCATTAGAGCATGCTCATATGACCTGTTAGATCTGCTGTGGTGGTAACCACAAGCAAAGAAATGGGGGTAAGCTCCTCACTGAAAGATTGCAGAGAGCTGCTTTATCATCAGACATGTCTGTGGCTGGGGAAGGATGCATGTCCGTGACCTCAGCTAAATGGAATTGGGCAAAAGGCCTGCACTGATTCTTAAAATTGTTCAGTGGCTCACTCTAGGGCCACTCATTTTGTAGGAAAGCTTGTTAGAATCAGATTTAAGAGTCTAAAACTGTGGTTCATTTTGTATTTCTCTGTTGTCTCCTACTAAAGACATCTGGCCTCTGCTTGACATACTGATGAAATTAAATATGTGTATTCAGAACAGGGCATGCCACTTAACTAATTAAGGTTACAAAAAGACTGCCTTAAAAACAGCATCTTCCAGAGGCTAAGAGTTGTCAAACACAGCACCTGAAGTAAAGAGAAAGATATGCCATTTTTTTCTGTTGATATAGGTCTCAGTTTATCTCTCTCTCTTACAGTTTTATTACTGTTCTTTCTTCATGCTAAGATATTTTATGTCACTGAGACAAAATTTGGCATCTTTCTCCAAACAACTGCTCAAATTGGATGGCATTCTAACTTCCCAAGCATTGTAAAAGATATTAGATGGTTTGTAATATCCAAATCTCCTTGGCATGTAGCCCAAAGATATGCAAGCAGGTCATCTCTTTACATACTCATCCATCTTGGAAAGCTGTTTAAGTTATTTGTGGAGCAGCACATTTTTGCAGAATACACACCTTATTTAATTGAGCAGAGCTGTAAGTACACTCAGCCAGCCTGGCTTTCCCTGCAGATGCCTGTACTGTGTACAATATTGCACTCTGCGGACATGCAAATATTTTTCACAGCTGCTCAAACATTGCCTTCAAGCATAAAAATGATCTGGGCAATTAAGTTATAAGAAAAAATAACTTACATTCATTAAAGATCTGTATTCTTTAATATTTTGAATTCTCATAGGTCAAATGTGATAGGAATGCAAGGTCAAAAATTCAAATTTTTAACTAAAACTTTTAAAATATTGAAAACACATTAAAATGTTATCCTGGATTACAAATGGGAAAATGAAATAAATATTTTCGAAGACAAAGAGCACCAAAACTGGTAATCTGAGAAAAGCTAAGTTTCTCATTCAATAAATTCTATAGTACAATAAAAATCTATTACCTGCAATTCAGGTGAGCTATATCCAGATAATGCTATTATGCCTAAGTCATTTGTCTAAGCCATTATAATACAATACTCTGAAATTTCTTAGTGCAGGCATTCCAGGTGTTTCTCAAGCAATGAGTCCTGGAAACCCACCACCTCACAGAAGCCATTAAACTCACTTTCCTAGTAGACCAAGCACAGGCTGACCAAGAGATCCATAAAAAATGTGCAGCAAACAAGACTAGAAACCAGCTCTCAGCCCGAACTAGAGATACATTCTGATTTCTTTATCCTTTTTCTTTGCAAGGAAGTAGAGAAATGCAGCTGTTACTGCTCATGAACAGAACGATGTGTACTCATTGAAATGGGTAGTCTAGAATATTAAATCTGCAAATCTATAAAAGTAAATCATGTAATTATCAAGGAAAACATTAGTATCTATTTCCAGTAAATAAAGTCTATTCACATTTGACAGTAAAGCAGTAAATATTTATTAACCTATGTTGCTTTAACTTTTTGTTGAAATGACCTATTATCAGTTCGCTGAGGTATTCATGGCATTAAACTATCCCATCCTTGTACTAGTTATCGTAGACTGAGAAGCCAGGTAGTGAACAGACATGGGGAACATTGCCATCAGTTGCCAACTGTCATCTTTTCTGATGCAAAGCTCTATTGATTGAGTAGTCTCAGAGAAAAAAAGATTTGTGCTTCCATTGCTAGAGATTGCTATGTTTTTTCCACACAAATAAAAAAAAAATAAAAAGGAGGGGGGTTGGGTTCAGAAGGATCATCCACTGACGGCAGTCTTACAGTTGTAATCTGCAAGACACACCTTTTGCTTGTTTCCATTGCCCAGACAGAAAACAGAGCTGTCTCTACTAGCCCAAGCTGAAGCTCGCTGAAGTGGAGACCTGGATCTGAATGGAAACTCAGGATTTTGAAATGATTTCTGTACAATGACAGATGATCATTAAGTTCCCCTTAAGTTCTCCACTGGAGATTAAAACAAGGACTGAACACTGCACATTAGACTGCTGTACTACAATTGCCATAATAATAAACTTGCTCAACCACTATACATTAATTTATATACGTTAGAAACACTATATAGGTAGTTTATTCTGTAATAATATCACAGTTGTTTATACACTTGCCTCATTTTCCTCCCTGGAAACTGGTGGTCAGCAATTGGTGTCCTATTTATGATATTCACTATTGCAACTGTAATTTCTCTCCAATGAGTGATACCAGAACTTAGTGATACTGGATAGCATAACTGCAAGGTTTTATGTTCACTGGTATAAACCTGCTGTGCAGGAGATATTTTGCTCCTATTTCTATTTTAGCAGTTGTCCCTTTTTTTTTTAATTAATGTGAAAATTTTATATTGCTAGTGAATTCCTGCTTCATCTTACTACATGCAGCGTAGCCTACAGTGCGGTACAGACACATCTATTGATTTTATTTTGCACAATAACTACCACATCATAACAGTTTAGCTGAAACTAATGAAACTAATTAAGCAACAGGGACTTCCAAGTCATAAAATCATAGATTTACTGTTGTAAAGATCTATCAATCCATCTGTTTTATCTTCCTGTCAGAGTGAAACTTTTCCATGCATTTTATCTCCTTTTGTTCACTATACTTCAAATTGTGCTTAAAAGAATGAGGCTTTCATATCTTGCCCCAGGAGTCTGCTCCACAGCATAATAAATCTCATTGTCACAGATCTGTTCCTGCATTCAGCAATATTATACCTCTTTAAATGTGTGCCATTTTACTATTTACAATTTCTTGTTCTGTCTGAAGAAAGCCCTCCTTTTCACTACTGAGGTTTCAATACCAGCAGACTGTCCTGTTTTGCCACATATCTCCCACTGATTCAAGTAGCAGTTCTGTTTTGGTAGGCCTCCATGGAAGGCTTTTTGAAACTAAAATTAGACAGATTTTGATGTAAGAGGTAATGAGCCCAGCTTCTACAGACATGTTTTAATGGAAACTGAATGGACCTCCACTGAGTTTCATCAGGAGGTTGCATGGCTGCCTCTTTTGATCGTACTTTCAATCTCTTGGGAAGCACTGCATGAAGCATTGCATTTGATGCTTTTAGAGACATACAAACCAGCCAAGATATATCAACCAAGAGTCTCATTGTTGCAGAATCTAAAAGTTAAAGAACCACAACCCTATCCCTTTCCTAACATTTGATCAAAAATTAAGGATGGTAAGAGAGATGAGCTTGTGGAAAGCAGAAACATTTAAATAGGAACTATTAGCAATAGAGAAGTCCCTGAAATGAGAAAGGGGTAGTTTGCTTCTTCAGAAGAGACCTGCAGCAAGGAAGAAGCAGGAGCCTTCAAGCCACAAAAATTTCTTTGGAGATTAAAGGAGGCTCTGCCGAGCTCTGCCCTGCAGATTGTAAATTTTCTTTATTTTGGAACTTGTAACAGAACCTGAACAGAGGTGATTGACCCTGATTTCCAACATAGGCATAAAAGTTTTGTATATTTCTGATTATACTGCAGAATGAGTACAGCTATGGTGAATGAAATGAAATAAGACAAGTGACAAAATCTAACTGGAAAAGGAGAAGTTACTGCATTTTAGGCTTTACTAATAGCAAAAGAAAGAACATTGCACATTTAAGTCATTCCCTTAGCCTGAATTAATTACCTTTATAAACTGCAGTATACTTCTGAGAAGGAAAGACTGATTTTTTAAGAAAAACTATTTTAGAGACATCTACACTATTCCTATTTCTATAGCTTATTTCTGATATCAGGATGTTTATAATTTGGTTAATGTAACTCTGACATTAATTTCTGAGAAAGTCATCTTGAATGATTAAGTGTGTCAGCAAATGTTGACTGCTTCCTTGTGAGATATGGACAAAATGATTTATCGAGTTTCCAACATCTGTTTATGAAAACTGAATCACTCTGGTTATCGGGGTTGAAAGAGGCCATTCTCTGAGTGGGATTTTATTATGCTGTTGGTGCATTCTATTATAATTCATAACTTCAGCACTAACGAAGTTCAAGTATCTGTCCTAATGATTTATAGGAGAATCCAAACCACATCTTCTGATTCTCAACAATATACTACCTTCTTCTGTGTATTTTACTAGTTGATTTACTATGTTTTAGCTCTAGGAAACATGAGTTCTGTCAGTATACTGCCCAACCTGCTTTAGCTTGAAAATGAATTTTTCCATTTGAATTAATATAAATCAAAATTTGGGTGGTTTCAAAACTCAGTTTCTTAAAAGAAAAAAGAAAAAAAATAAAAGTACTCTATTTCTGATATACTTGAAATCAGTACTAACAAAATATAACAAGAGCCTGACAAAAATGTATTCAATATTCATTATAGGAGGAGTCATGTTTTTGATAGATAATGAGATTGTTCTTTTCCCTGCTTCATCATCCTAAATGTTCTTCCTGGTTTGGGGTATTTTTTTGCAAGGATATAATTCTCTGCCTACTGCCTGTTTAATACTGGGGCTAGGGAAACCTAATAGATGAGAGAGAAACAGGAATTTGTGCTGAACACCTTTAGTACTGCTACTCAACCTTGTTACAAATTCTTTGATAACCACCAACTACTCCGCCGTTATCATGCTCTTCTGAGCTTAGTTGGCTAAACCTTGCTCCTGATTTGAAACTTCTTGGTAAAAGTAGCAACTTTCTTGCAATGTCCTTCCCAAGGCGGAAGAGCAACTAGCCAAGTGACTGTGCCCTGACATCCTGCTGTCTCAAGGCATGGCTGCTCCTGCTTTGATTTCATCTCCCAAACATTCATATGCACCATAAATATGATAAGGCAAACATAATTCAGCATAAGACTCATTTTACCTGATGTTTACAACTGAAAAGGAAAAATAAAAGCAAGGAAAATGCTTTGTTGCTTCAGGATATTGTAGGGGATAAGTAGAAGTGCTTCCAGGAATGCTGAGGTAGAGTCTCATAGTTTGATTATTCTTTCTCTCCTGAAATTTACTGCATCTCACATGCTTGTGAAGATCTCTGCTTGCATTATTTAATTAAAAAAATGTTTCCAGATCAATGAACTGAGAATATTTCAGAACCACACTGCTGTGAAAGCAAATACAGAGATCCACACATTTAGCTAGGTTAAAAAAAAACCAAACCAACCACTGTAGCAAACCAAAAAATATTAACTTGCAGAATGCAGAGAGCATAGGGGAAGGGAGACAAGTCATGATCTTTGAATATTTAAGGTTGAGGATACTGAATTATTCCACTTATTTTGAGCTTACTCATGGTCCTGTGTCCTGCAGGTCTCAGGAATGATGAGGCTAAAATGCCAAAAAATATGTCACTAGGTAAAAGCTACAGAATTTATGCAAGTGAGTTTTCCTAGCACATCTGTGACCTCTTTTGACTTCATCTTAGTTACAAAAGGAGCTGCAACATAAAGCTTGCAGAAGAGCTCAGAAAGGTACTATTCTTTCAAACAGCAAAAGTTACGTTACCAGTGGTGGCAAAGAAAGTTGCTTCCTTTCTTTTAGTAAATTTTGCTTCTCAGACTGTCATTTTCACTTTAAATATCTCTCTCCTTCAAGGAGGTCCTCCAGGATTTTTTCTTCTTTCCTGTCTCACCACAGTGACTAAGTGAGAAAAGAGCCTGCAGTTTAGCTAGTATGTTTTTACTACTAGAAAGCCTAGAAAGAGGCTTTTCTAGAAGCAAAAGAAGATATAAAGTGAAATTGCTTAGTTTAGCATGAATTAGGGCATTTTGGTACTTTGTATGTACATAGATGAATTATTAACCTTGGGGGAAAGGTAGCACTGTATTCATACTTACTATTTTTCAGAGTGTGTGAGTTTTCTCCTAGTGCACATTGCCCATTGGGGAGCCATTACAATGATAATAATGAAGAGCTCACTAATTCCTACGACTTCTTGCTTTATTGTCATAACCTCTTCAGTGTACGTATGGCACGTACCATTCTGAGTAACCACAGCAATCATTCACTATAGAGGCTATGATACTGTTGCAGTGCAAAATGTTATTACTTTGTTATACATGCTAAACCCTTAATAGTATTATTATTATTATTATTATTATTGCTGCTGCTGCTACTACTACTACTACTACTACTACTACTATTACTATTACTATTACTATTACTATTATTGCTGTGCTAATGTTTACATGAATTTAGAATAAAAGCTTCAGCACCTCTCAGATGGTGTTTGTGTACCTTGATCCCCCTGTAGACTAAATTTAAACAGAGTAGTAGGATTCTGGCTGTTCAGGATTTTTTTAAAATAAACTAATTTATTCTCATGGGGAAGATGTTTTTCCAAGTTCTTCAAAAGTGGATGCCTCTGGACTGAAAATAATGAAGATTCTGGGAGATAGGGCACATGTATAGGCACAATATTGATATGCAATCTGCAATGCAGGATCTTCTGAAGAAAGGTTTGTTAAGGAAACATTTAGTTTTAGTACAAAAAATATCTATTTAATATTTCAGTTGATCTGCATTTAAACAAAGGGATTTATTTTTACTTCAGCTAAAATGTATCAGTACAATTTAAAAAATAAATCTTTTGCTAACTCACCTATTAATCATTATATTTTCTAAAATTTATATAAAACATTTCAGGTAGTATCTGTAAACTTTTGAAGATTTTTGTACCAGTAAAGTCCTAGAAACAGTACTTTCTAATATGAGTAGGTAGTTTAAACAGTTAGAAGAGTTAAACCAGCTTTTTACAGCCATAGCCTCTTTGCAGACAGACTTGCTTTAAAGGTAGATATTTTTTTCCATGTCAATTCAATAAAGTATTTCAATTCAGAGAGTAATTTTAAGTAGAGAATTTCTGAGGAATTGAAAAATTGGGAAGGCTGTTTTCCTTATATGGTACAGCTGTAGATGAGGAGTGAGAACTAGTAGTCGCATAATACAGGATAATTTGAGACCGAAAAGGTAACTCACTAATTAAAAATAGCACTTCTCTTTTTCAGAATAAGCATTTCATTTCTCTCTCTCTCTCTCTTTCTTTTCTTTTTTTTCCCCAGCAATATGATGCCTACAAAAAGGTCAGACTCTTGTTAAATTGTAAGCTTGAATTGCAAATCTAATATTCTATTTTTAGGCTTTCCTGATTAAAGTCAGTTTCAGAAAACATTTGATATGAATCACAAGGAGAAGGGAATAGTCTACTAAATAAATGTAAGTTAGCATTTACTAATACATAACTACTCTGAAAAAATACATATATACTTTATCACATATACCTATAGGACAGTCATCTTTTAAGTAAAAACAAACTACTTTTTTCTGTTTGTTTAATGGTACTCTTTTGTACTGTTTCACCTTGTTTCAACTCAGCTTAAGGTTAAGATTTGCATCCAAAGTATTTCCATTTTTGACAGCAATGTAAGCGAAACCAAATTGCAGCTTGCTAGTCATTCCGGAAAAAAAAAGAAAATATATAATAGGCTTATGTACACTAAACAGTATTTTCAAGGGAGAAAAATAAAGGTAGCACAGATCCTCCAAGGTGACTCTACCTCTGAATAGGTGGCAAGCTGTTATTTCCTCCATGTCACGGCTGGGCTGCCTGCTGAGGGATGGCACGCCTTGTGATGAAGAGGGCTTTCTGACAGGAGCCTGATGTACCATTCAGTTGAAAAAGGTGCTGGGAGGAAAATTATCAAAGCATAATGCCTTTATGAAGTGTGGCATTTTAAGCACAGCTCCGAAGTCCCTTTCCACATGTCTATTTAAGAGGAAAACATATCTCAAGGGAAAAAGAGGGAATGTCACAGTATCTTGCCTCGCAGGTAATGGTGCACAGATGAAGAATCTTTCACAAGATGCATTCAGGAGGATAAAGAGAGAAAATTTACTGGGTTCTGAACACAGAGCTGCAAATTCCTCCATTAGCCAGAATATCAGGATGTGTCTACATCCACACCGAGGAAAATTTCAGCCACTTCGGTGACTGAATCTGAAAATCCTTGAACAACTTTAGCTACCGAGCGTGGTTTTATTACACTGCACCTTGACCCAGGTGTTCTCCAAGCACAGAAAGTTGCCTCTGTGCAGATGGTCATCCATTCACTGAAATGGCACATGCCTTGGCAGCACTGGATAGTTTACAGGGTCTTTTTCTAACCTGGACCATGGCATGTGTCACTGCAAATGTTTAGTTCATATCACACCAAGCACACAGACTCTCTTGCTCCACATCAGTAGCCTTATATGCCCCTTCAGCTAGCAAGTGGCAGTGAGTGTCTGTTTTTTGAAACAGAACTGGCCTATAATGATTTACAGTGATCTAAACTTAGCAGTAAATCAGGAAGAAAAAAAGTCCCAGTTAGCATATTTCCTTTAAAAGACTGAGAAAATTGCTTTTTTTTCTTTTCCTCTTTTGGCATGCTGTCTAAAATAAACTTTCATTAAAGCTTACTCTATCTGCAGTCCAGCTACAGTGGTTTAGAAAAGTGCCTCAAGAACAGTGCAGCAACACTATGCAAGGAAGTGGTATCAGATCACAGTGGCAGAATAAAACAAAATTTAAAATGATTAAGCGCTTTCAAGGCCCTCAGGTTATCAGCTGTAAAAAAAAAAAAATAAATCTGATGCCAGATAAAATGTTGGCATTTTTCAGGCAAAACCAGGGTACTTGACATTAGCATGATCCAATTCTCGGCACTGCCATGCATCATCAGAGTTATAGTTTAAGTGCCTCACGTACAACCTGTCCCCAGGGAGCTGGGATCTCCAGCCAGATTTCATCTCACATGAGCTACCAGAGTGTGTCAACGCATTATGCCTGTTTAGGCAGACTCATGGCGATAAAACTAGTAACTCACTTTCCATTGTGAAAAAGATTCTGGAAAATAACAAATAATTCCTTAAAACTACATTCAGGGTTGGAACCATTTTTTTCTTTTCTATAAAAATAATTATTTACATTTCCTGACTGACACTAAAGAAGGAGTTGTTAATTGTTTAGAATATATTTGCACTAAAACACCAACGCAACATAAAAATATCCAATTAGTAAGAGAATTTAAAGTAAGGAATATACAGCAGTAGGGAACTTGGTTAATTAGCCCTTGCTAGTTTTAACCTGACTAGAAGTTTATTCTATGCTGCAGTATGTGAAAAACACATTTGATAGAACAGTAAAGTGATCTTAGGCTTTGCCTTTACCAGGGCAATCAAAAGCAAAGGAGCCCCAAAACTTTCATAAACACTATTGAAGAATTCATTACCTGGGCCATAGTTCTGGGCCATTAAAAGCTTTAATCTTTCCAGTCTTCCATTCTTCCAACTTTGAATCCTAATTTTAATCCCTGAAAGTTTGGGGCACTGTAGAAAAGATCAATGTTTAATGAGAACAATTCATCATTTGCTTGTCAACTTCAGCTGTAACGCTGTTGAAATCTACCTAGTAATAATGGATTTTTGAGACAATCAATAGCTTGGATACATATGTTTCAGGTTGCAAAAGTAAAGTATCAGAAAAAGGGGAAAGGATAGCTAAACAAAATGATTTCGCATACGAATGAATCAGCTGACAAGAGGAAGAATTTGAAAAATACAAGAAGTATCAACCAAATTACAGTTTTAAAAGTATACAAGTTAACATTTCCCAAATAAAAGTAAGTATCAGTGTAAAATAAGCACTTTTCTTTTTAACAGATTAAAGGACAGATGTTGCAGTATGGAATTGCAATTCAATACTGCATTTTGGAAAATAAAGACTTCCATTTCAAAATAAATAACTGGCATCTCCAAAACAGAACAGTTTTAAATGCCTGCAATCCACTGGCCTTCAGGTGCTTTCCATTAGATTTCCTTCTGTAGTGCAAGGAAATCACCAGCTGATTCAAAGTATACACTGACCAAAAAAATACACAGGAGATCTCAGCAAGCCAGAAGAACAGATTCAGAAGTCTGTAGCCTCTAGTGGGCCCATTCAAAGCAAGCCCTGTCTTGTCAGCCTTTTCTGTACTTGTAAGGAAAATGGTGCCAGGGACAATCTCCAACACTGCAGCAGTGGCTTATCCATACTGCTGAACTGCTGCTGTGTGCCTCAGCACAGATTTGGCTATGCCAGTCAGCACTCACTCAGAAAACACACTGGCCTGGTTTGAGGAACAGCACACACTAGGGACAATTTCTGCTGCAGAGATAAGACTGCACCAGGTTTTGCTCTCTTTACCCTGTGTTGTTCTTCAACAGCATCAGAACACATTTTGTACCCTGACCTCTGCAAGCTCCAGTCAGTGGTTCAGGGGCTGGGATCCAAGGATTACTGCCATGCAAGTGAGCTGCATGATCTTGGCTCTCTTTTACTGAGAAAATTATTACTAAAGTGTAAGAAAGTACATAGAGCAGGGCTATGCAAGATAAAACATGTAAAATCACAAAGAAGTAATCTAATTTTGGAGACAAGATCCATAAACAGCTCAAGAATTGAAGAGGAAAAACACTCACATGAATATGTATAGAACTATAAGAAAAAACAGCAGATTCAAAAGATGTTAATTCAGCAACACAAGAGGATCAGCTCATTCTAGGAGGCAAAAGAGACTGATCCATCACCATTTGATTGACAACTGCTTGGCTGGTAAAGCCCCATCAGGCATTTCATCAGGTGGTGATGAGTATATTAATGTTTAGCCTGGTAGCTCATTATTCATAGTTAGCTACTACACACATTAGTAAATTCAAAAAAACTGCACACATTATTTGTACATATGCTGCCTAACGAAACTGTTTTATGGTATAAGATGCTCAAATTCTTGTGGCAGGGAAGTTAGCTCCCTACATACACATGCACACAGTTGCTTGGGGACGTGTGATGCTACCCTCAACTTCATGCTACAAAAACATCACCCTGAACTGAAAAGAAATGAACACACATGCACATATGTATATACAAGTACTGCCTTAGGGACAAAGCACAACTGCATGAAAGCCAGAGGGATTAGGTGATCTGCAGTTATTTTGACAGAATCAATCTAGCCACGGGAAAACAGTCCTTGGACCAATTCTATTTAGCAGCATAGTGTAGTTATACTGACCATCTGCTCCTTGCCTGGCAGCATATATGAAACTAGCTAATAATTTCATTTTGGTTCTTAAAGTAAGGTTGAATGAGCACTGAGAATTAATTTTCTTAGGTCTACTGAAGGTACAGTTTGTTTGATTTTGTGACCTCAGGAAAGGGTAAAAGAAAATCTGCTGAGTTGTGCAGGTAGCATTTTCAAATACATCATTTAATGTTAAATAAATAAAAGAAGTTACAGGATGGTTCTTCGAGTACACATCTTTATGGACTACAAAATAACTTCAAGCCACTCTACAATCTCTCTCTAGGTCAATTATACATACTCCTTTACCCCAGCAACACTCCATTTTTACCTAGGTTACCTAAGAGTACAGGCTATGTAAGGACTTCTTTTTTCTTTCAGGAGCCATTACCTTTGAAACTGTAGCAAACTCATCTGAAATCAGTTACAAATTTTCAATAAATTACTATACTGATGTTTTTCACAACTAAATCCTTTTGCATTCTCACAGAATCACAGAACGTTAGGGAT
>NW_010175543.1:0-2115 GCF_000695765.1 Mesitornis unicolor
ATGGAGAGAAAATTGGCTGAAATGTTACGAACTGTGTTATAGAAGACCTCATGTCAAATGACCCCTGGATCCCTTGTAACCTTTCAAACTATGAATACCTGTAGTGAAACAGTATGGTTATGCTTTGGGTGTCCTCGGGACAGAAACTTGTCTAACTAATTCATTCCACTTTCATCCAATGAGTTAAAAAGGACAGGAAACATAATTCTTTCTCATGGAAATGTCACAGCGTGCAGATTAAACTTCATCTTCCCTGCAGTGCCATTCAGTTTTGTTGTTGTTTTTTTTCTTTTCTCTTTATTTAGCAGATTTTCTGTGGATATGTCTATTGAGATGCCATCTAGTATTGAACGCATACATACTTTGACACATGAACTTAAGATAAAGGTAAATTAATTTCACTGTAACTATGCCTCTGCCTTGGCAGTTCTGCTGTGTATTTAAAATGGATCTTTTATCCTCAAAACATTTGTGCCAGGTCTGTCTGGTTTTGTGCGCTGTTCATTCTGCAAAAAGCCTGGTCCTCTGTTTTATTCGGATTAAAATTTCTGTTGTGCTTGAAACCTTTCTATTTTCATTGTGTTCTTATCTAAAAATGCATTCAGTAAAGTGAATGATATTTCAAAGAACGTAATATGTAAAAAGAAACCGTACCTTTTAAATTTCTAGAACCTTTTTGGCAAAAAGCTTTGGGACTACTTCTATTAAATCTGTTGTCATAATTCCTTGTCCTCATAAAGTAAATAATATTCACTGTATTGTTTTTAAATAAATATTTAAATGCCTATTTTCCCCCTCTTCCAGAGAACAGACTGTAAAGCTGTAATTAAGACTGTGGAGAACAGCTCCTTGGACGTTAGCGGCTTTGTTCTAGATATCTGGATTTCTGAGGTCTACCTACCTCGAATGTGGGTAGAGAAGCATCCCAACAAAATGAGTGAGGTACTACATCACTTGTACTGTTCATGAGGTAGTACTGAATATAATAAAATATAATAAACAGGAACAGTTTAGTTTAAAAGATGAAGAACAATTTCACACCAACAGTTTCAGTGATCAATTTGATCTGTTTTATTAAGCTGAGGATTATCATGGGGAAATGGTTTTTCTTTTCAATTATATAGAATCATGATGCTTTTGTTTTGTCCTTTACCTTGAAAGAGTAAATGTTGCAACACAGAGTCCAGTCATTTCTGTTCATTTTTTTCCAACTGTTGTGCTGCTGTTGGTATTTTGTAGAAATGTGACTGCAGTGTTTGGTACAGATGTTGCATTTGCATCAGTGGAAGTGAACAAATAAGTCATGGCTGAGGCTGGAACTAAGTAGCTTCAGAGTCATGCAATTGCTATACTAATTAAAAATAAGTAAAATTTTAAACCATTAGATTTGTAGGGCAGCATTTACACCTTACACACAAATATTTATAGAATCTGTGTTTTATTTTAAGGCATCTCGCCTTCCTAAAAGATTTTACATTCTATTGTAGTTATTGTTGCTGCAGTGATTATTCTCAAAGGTGTTCAAATCTTTTATTTTTTCACTAATAAGTGACAAAGAGGTAGCTTACACTTCTAGCACTCTGGATCACCCAGAAACAGAATCCAGAAAACAAAATGGCTGGGTTGCAGAAGAGCTCATTATTACCACTGGAAAACATTAATAAAAGGTTTGGTAGGACAGGGAGGATAAATTCAACCCCTTTTACTTACAGCCACATTAACTCCTTGCCTGAGCAATACATTTAAATGTATCTTAAAATATATGATTCCAAGTTATTAGAAGCTGTTTTGTTCTTCCTTTTTTTTTGTGAAGTCCCTGGCATTTCTAATCATTTTCAGCTTCTTTTTGTATTTTTGTTTCTTAAATAAGATAGAATGCTGAGGAGGTGAAATGTAAAGTCTTGGTGTTACCAATTTGTAAATCCAATGTTGAAATTGATTAAAATAAGTAAAATTACAAATGAGATTGATTTCTTTCAGAGAATGATGTATTTTATTTTTATTCCTTTTAATCATAGTTGCTTAGTTTAAATGTATTAGTTTGGGGATTTCTTTCTGATGACTGCAGTAATACTGATATTCCCCTAAGGGAAGGAGAAAGAAAGAACTTCCTTT
>NW_010175544.1:0-9019 GCF_000695765.1 Mesitornis unicolor
CTGGTGTCCCTGGGGATCTTCACCTGCACTTTCATGTCTGCAAAGCAAGTGGTAAGGATTGGAAAGGGCCTGAGGTTGTAGTTATGAACCTTATTGACAAGAGGAGCTGCTGTCAGCTCCTTCATCAGCAATTCCCTTTGTCTGGCTATTGATGGAGAGGCAAGATCTCTCCTAGCTTGTTCCTGGTCTCATTTTCCTGTGGTTTGGAGGGAAGGGATGCACACACGTGCATGTGGTTTAACTTAATCACAAATGCCTTTTATCTCGTGGTGTTCAGGTTGCTTTTTGCTGAGATTATACCATTATTTTTTGCCACAAAGATAGCAGCTCGAAGCTGTTCTCTCTTGCCCATACTTGCAGTTAGGAGCAAGTGAATCTTAAAACTCAGCCATCTTAAATCTTCACTCTTTTTATCCCAGAAGTGATTGTTGGCTTTCGAGCTAGATTTTTCCAGACCTGTCATTTTCCAACAGGACTTTTCTGTGACCCTTGAAATAAAGTGCATCTATTTGGAGAACAGGAGGGAGTGAAGAAAATCCCTGTGTAACGCCACTTTGGGCTTTTCCTGGGTCAGCACCCACAGCCTGATCTTATCGACTGAAGACAGAAGAATGACATAAAGTGGTGGTCAAGTGGAAATTGGTTGCACTGAACCCAGCTCTGAGAGATTGGAAAGAAACAGGGCTGTCAAACCTCCAAGTCTCCCATCATTTAATAGCTCTTTGTACTCTGAAAGTGTCTGAGGAAGGTCTGTGCTATGCAGCCTTGCTCTCTGTTAATCCAGATTAACTCTCAGCAGGCCTGGGGTTTTGGTATTGTACGGACAGTTGTGGCTAAGGTGAGTAATCCAATTTGCCCTAAACTGCAGTGAAAGAGATTTGAGCCAAGTCTTGCAGTTTTACCCAGTTTTACCCAGTCTGAAATTTTACCCTGAGCTGACAGCATCTACAGCCCTGGTTTCCTCAATGTCTTGACCACAAGGCAGAGCTCTGGCTTTAGTATTTGCCTGGAGCTTGGGCAGAACCCTTGTTTTTTCCTGCACTCCCACCTCTGAGATGGGAACAGAAGACCCTGCCAGTGGGAGCTCTCTAAGTCGCACTGGGTTCGGTCTCTGGCCAGGCCAGAGCACTGCTTTCAGAACAGCTACTTTCTTGATCAGATGTTTAAAAATTTAGCTGGATCTGGTGCATTGTCTGAAGCAGAATGGAAAGTAAAGCGCGCTGTAGTTGCTACCACTGCTGTTCAGCCAGAGAAGCAACTCTGGAGGATGTGAGACCTTGGACAGTCTTTGTTTTGTGGGCTTGCTTGGAACACAACACACAAACCAGGAGTGAGGTTCAGGCAGGGCAAATGAGCCGCAGGGACATGGTAGCTCATGGTGACCGTGATTTATCTCCCTCCACCAGGCATCTGACTCCAGCTTAAATGAAGAGGATGGACTCCAGGTTTTCTTGTGGTGGCTGCTAGGTATGTGAGTGCCACGTCTCCAGCCGCCCTTGCTGGGATAGCGGCAAGACTCAGCTCTGCGGTGTCCTTGGCCGTGTGGGTTGTGCTGAGGAGGCTGTGGTGGGTGTCCCTGCTCTGAGTTTAGGTTGTGCTGAGCACCTGCTGGGTGTTGATTTGTAAAGGCTGGGGTTTTGTGGCACTCATTAGCAGCTTTGTGCAAGGAGATAACTATTTGGTCAAATATGGGACCTAAAGGGTTTCTGCAAGGTAGTGTAATGAGACTACGGCCATGCATGCAGCTATCTTCTTGTTTTCTCTTTGCAAAAGCAGCCCTACCTGATACACCTGATGCTGCAGGGAGGGAGAGGGGCCATAGCTGGTTCAGGTGCTCATTCAGCACAGTTTTTCATGGAGGAGTCTCTACAGTCTGGCACTTGAGTCTATTTTTTTATACCTCCAACCTGGATTTATTGGTGGCTTTTTTGGGGAAACTGGGATTGATGTATTGTTAAGAGTGGCACACAACTGCATCCCTGGTATCCCACCAACTCTGCTTGCCATGGCTGAGTCTCTTCTTAAAGAAATGATCTTTTCAGAAGTCTGTTGGCACCTCAGCCTTGCTAATAAGATACCCGCGTCCCCAAGACCATTATTAATTTTTTGCCCATTTTACCAAGTCTGGATGCTTTGGCTTTTTATCACTGAAAGCCAAATTGTGGGAGTCTTCAAGCTGGTTGACTTGAGCTATGCCACTCTTGAGCAGTGTTACAAGTCTGTGCTTCTATTCCAGGTATTGCTGCGCTCACCTTCGCCCTCCTGATGTCTGCCAGGATGGGGATTTTCCAGGAGACGCTGTACAAGCAGTTTGGGAAGCACTCCAAAGAGGCCCTTTTTTACAACGTAAGTCACCTTACGTCTTTTCTGGTGCTTTTACTGGGCAGGTAGAGCTGCTAAGAGAGTCCCTTCCCCTGCCACCCTGTACTCAAAGGCTCACACGCTGCAAGGCTGGAGCAGTGAAGAGTGCCCTTATCCAGATGTGTGAGGCTGGATGAGAATTGGGGAGGGTTCACATCATCT
Organism: Mesitornis unicolor; assembly: GCF_000695765.1. Taxonomy (NCBI): domain Eukaryota; kingdom Metazoa; phylum Chordata; class Aves; order Mesitornithiformes; family Mesitornithidae; genus Mesitornis; species Mesitornis unicolor. The sequence continues at coordinate 2,524 of NW_010175544.1, forward strand.
CACATCATCTGTTAACATCGTGTCTTTACTTTTTCTCTCCAGCACGCATTACCACTCCCTGGCTTTCTCCTCCTCGCCCCAAACATCTACCACCATGCAGTCCTCTTCAGCCAGTCTGGTAAGTGTTGTGCAGACAGATCCTTGCTCTTGTACCTTTCTGTGCTCTAGAAAATCTGTGGGAATCTTTCAGTGCAACAGTTTTGCTTGTCAAACCGTCAGCTTGGGACATTAAAGTCCTCTGAATTTTCAGGTTTGATAGCCAGAAGCAAAAAAAAAACCCAACCCCACACTCATTTTAGGACATTGTCCAACCTCTTCTCACTGATACATGTACGTGTAGGGCCCAGCCGGGTTGCTCATCCATCCACCTGGAGCTATACATCTGCTTATGTTTAATAGCAAAATTCACCAGGTTTTTCCGTACCAGCAAGCTTCCTGTAAACCTCATCTTGTGAAGCTGCGGGGATCTTTGCTGATTAGTTTGCTGGTTCTCTGATCCCCTCTGGGCAGGGGGATTGCTTGCTTGTGTAAATCACTGTAACCTGTTCATTAACATAATTGCAAAATATTTCTATTGTGCTACACCTATATCATGGAAAGCATGAGGTGAAGCAATGTAGTAGTTTAAAAATCATAGAAACACAGGATCATTAAGGTGGGGAGAGACCTCTAAGATCATCCAGTCCAACCATCAACTCAACCCCACCATGGCCACTAAACCATGTTCCCAAGTGCCACATCCAGGTGCTCCTTGAACACCTCCAGGGATGGAGACTGCGCCCCTGGGAGTAACAAGTCCAAATCCTCGACCACGGGTGTAAACATGGGCCCGTTGGCTTTGCTTTGCTGGTGCTGTGCAGGCTTTGCCATGCTGGCACTGCCTCTCAGAGCTGCACAGTTGATGGATCCAGTTTTAATGGGACAACCCTGACACAAGAAAGCAAGACAGAGCTTTTCTTTTAATGTCTTTTTTTCCTTAGCCTACTTCTTCCTCCATCTTCCTTTCTACCCTGCAAAAGTCCAAGTAGAAACATCTGCAGACTCTCTTGGCTTTGTTATTTAGTACAGAAAGTATCTTCCTTTCTACCCTGCAAAAGTCCAAGCAGAAACATCTGCAAACTCTCTTGGCTTTGTTATTTAGTACAGAAAGAGCAAGAAAAGTCTCCGTTGGGAGCAAAAATCAAAATGTTTCCACACCTCAGCCTGCTTAATGCAGCAATGGTCTCCTGAAGCTGCAGCGTGTCCCGGATCGTGGCCAATCCTGGCCAGGAGACCCCTCTCCTTGTGTTTTCCTTAAGCAGGAGCAGGGAAGTGACCTTGCCCCATGCTTTCTCCCCACAGAGCCATTCCAGGTGCCAGTGATCGGGCTGACCCTGCCAATCATGTGGTTCTACCTCCTCATGAATGTCATCACTCAGTATCCTTTCAAAGCTCGGCTGGAGACGCGCCATGGAGGTAGTAATGGGGTGGGAGAGGAGGAATGAGGTGGGGAGCTGACTCCTTGGAGTCCTCCTTGCATTTGGGAGCTGATTTCCATGTAAGTCTTGGAAAATACAGAGTGAAATTTAACTTGGGACTTAGGATTTTATTTCCAGGGTGGCTGAAATCTGCCACCACCTCCCAAGGTGGTGTCCCCGGGTGGACAGGCTGGCTGGTATAAACTCATGGTGGTTTTGCTAACCAGCTCTAGGTAGAAGGGACAGATCAGGAGCCATGTGTGTTTCCTATCAGTGTGGGGATTCTTCCAGGCAGAAAGGACAGCTCTGAAAGTCTGCTGAAGCCCAGATGCCCTCAAAAATGGGACCCTTCAGTCCCTCTTACCATTTTCCTCTCGCTGCTGAGTGAGTACTGTGCTGCTCAGGATTCTCCATGGAGCCTCCTTGCTTAGTTTGCTTTTCCCACGCCCCTCACAGAGGAAAGGAGACTTCTGCTGTGTATAAATGGAGAAATCTTGATTTTAGCTTCCCTTGGCTCCATTGCAGGGACTGTAAATGCTACGTGCCATTAACATTTTGACAAAACATCAGCCCCAGCTGCTCTACTGGGGTAATTTACTGTCCCAGAGCAAACGTGGGGAGAGTCTGGGAGGTTTTGGGTGTCCCTAGGGTTTGTAGTGGAACTGTTTGTAGCTGTAGAAATGCTGAGCTGAGGAGAAGGGAATTTTATTCCCTCGATAACCAAGCTGGGGCTCTCCATTGCCTTTTTCATCCTCGAAGGCTTGCCCAGGTGATCCAGCCTCTTCAGCCCCCATGTCCCCTTACCTCCGCCCACCCAGATACGTCTGCATCCGAGGCGTCTTCATCCTCACCACGGAGTGCACCTCCCTCACCGTCACGCTGGTGGTGACGCTGCGCAAGTTCGTCAGCCTCATCTTCTCCATCCTCTACTTCCGCAACCCCTTCACAGCCTGGCACTGGCTGGGCACCACCTTTGTCTTCGTGGGGACCCTCATGTACACGGAGGTGTGGAACAGCCTCGGGCCCTTCCTGGCCCGCTGGAGGAAGAGGCCGAAGGAGGAGTAACGGCCGGGGACAATCTGCAGGGACCTTTTTAGTGTTTTATAGAGCAGAGCAGCAGGGAATCCCCCAGGGGGGGGTTGTTTTTATCACACAGGGGAGGTGTTGGCTGTGCCAAGCTCCTGGAAACGTGGAGCCTCCGCTGGGAACCTACCTGAAGTGGATCACGGAGAGACGATGCGGTTATTGTTGCGAGGTTGCATTTTTTTAATGCAGCCTCTTTTGCTTCCAACTCCTCCTCCCATTTATTTTTTTTTTCATTTTTAGCCCTTTTAAATGAATGTAAAAGCTCCCCCAGTTCTCCGTTAGGAACCCAGCCTTGTTGTGGTGCTGTTGTCCTCTCCTCCTGGCTTTGATGAGCTGAACCCTGAGCCTGTTTGGTGCCATCCCTTAATGTCCGGATGGCTGAGCCCTGGGGAACATGCAACGGGTTGTGAGTTACACTGGGAATGCCAGGCCTGACTGTTAACCTTGTTGCCTGATTCTTCCACCTGTGCTGGGAAGGTGTGGGATACACCTGTAGCTTAGAGCCTTCCAGTCTGCCCAGCAGCTCCTCCACTGGGGAGCAGCTCAGAGGGCTGATCCTCCAGCCACTGAGCCCCCATCACTGGAAGCGGGGCCTGGGAGCCTGAAGGAAACCAAAAAAGGGTGATGCTAAGGGGACAGAAAACGCTGCTGTGTCACCTTCACAGCCTTCTCAGGGAGATGGTGAAGGTTGAGGCTTTGCTGAGTGTTCAGATGTTGTTCCAATACTTCACCGGCCAGGGCACATCGTGGGTTCCTCCTGCTTTGCTCAGGTCCTTGGTGCAGGTCACTTTTCACACGTTTCCTACTTTTTCCCTCATCACCACCGCGTTCAGGGTCTTCGTTACCAGCAGGAGGCTGCAACAAACTGTGCTGAGCTCCCAGCGTGCCTGTGAACCCCCCTGGATCCAACCTCAGGGTTCAAATGATGCCAAGAAACGTAAGGAGAACCAGTCCAGCTGAGCTCATTGCTGCTGCTGGTGGGGACTGGTTTCACCCTCCCTTCCCCCAGTTCTCTTCTCCCACCCCATCAGCTTTGCTCGTGGCATTTCTGTGCATCATAGCAGCATCCACCCAGTGGTCCCTTAGTGTCACCTCTTCAGATGGGGCAGAAGTGGCCTTCAGGAGCTTTGGGTGTGTGTCCCCACGCATGCAGGCAATGTGTGTGTCTCAAAAACGTGAGAAGCAGCAGCTGCAGCAATTTTAGAGCTGCTCAGCGTTGGGCAGAGCAAGGGTTAGCACACAGCCATATCTTGCTCTCAAAAGCAGCAGGGAGCACTGGTTTGTGCTGCTTCAGTTTCCCTGGAGCACTTTGTTCTCGTCATCGTGATACTGTCCCTGTTCATCTGTGATAATTGAAGTCATCCAGCGATGTGAACCTGATTCACATCAAGCTTGGCCAAGTAAGGACCATTCGTTATTCCTCCACCCAGCATCCCAATGGCTTCCAGCCTTGGTTTACAACCCCTCCAGTGTTAAACCTGTGCTTGTGGTGAAGCACCAGCAGGACCAGACAGGAGATAGGAAGAGCAAACCCCAGAAAACGTGTGAGTAGAGAGAAAGATGGTTTAATAACAAAGGAAAAAGGAAAGGGAAAAAAAAAATCCAGGTGATGCAAAGGCAACCACTCACCATCTCCCACCATTAAACCATGCCCAGGCAGTCCCTGAGCCATGGCCACCTTCCCAAAACCTCTTCCCCTCTGTTTTTATTGCTGTTTTTTATCTGTGTCAGCTGTCTTGGTGTTCACGGTGTCAGACATGGGCCGTTTTCAAGGATTTGGTAGATGGGGAGACAGTTTCCCAACAGCTGCTGCAGGTCAGCTCTCACCTCCAGCTGCTTGTGCCGGCTCCAGGAAGGACCCAGAGAGGAGCAAAACCTTCATCCCTCATCTTCATCTTCAAAGCTGTTTACACGGAGCTGCAGCTGAGGCACCGAGGTCGGGAAAGGCCACACAGAGCACGAAACCATCAGGGCCACTGAGTAACCGGTGGGGTTAAGCAGAGCTTGAAACACCAGGCTGAAGGCAGGAGCTGCACTCGGGGGTGACTGTGGCTCCCGTTTGGTGACCGCGGCGGTGGCTGCTGTCCCCTGAGCCGGGCATTTAGCAAAGCAAGAGCTGAGCCCGTGGATCGTACCTGTACATCACCTCCTCGCTACGCCACCCTTTCTAGCAAGGAAGTTGCACGTCGTCTCCCAATTTCTGTGTGATGCTGGTAGGTTTGGGGATGTCTGGGTTTCCCTTTGGGTTTTGTTTTTTTTTAACCGTGTGCTGTACTTGGTCTTCACGCAAACCAGGTTTCAACAGTGGTTTATTATTATTTGTTGTTGTCAGGATTGTTTTATTTGTAACTTTACGGTGTGATCTGTGCGTTTCTGAGTATTCATAACTGTTACGGCGTCGCAGAAGCGGCAGCGATTCCCTTCCCGCTGTGGGAGAGCGGGGGAGCTCGCCCGGTTGTGAGACGGAGGAAAGGTCCATGCAGAAGCCAAAAATTGAGTATTTCAATCCAGGGCTCCCCTGCAAAATGGGGCTACAGGTTTGTTTGGTGTTGATATTTGCTGTAGGGATGATGATAGCACACATGGGGGGTTTTTTAGCAGAGACTGGAAAAGCGGGCGAGCCGAAATACTTTTTGTTCAGTGTTCTGGGTCTGCAAAGGTTTTGGGTCACTTGGTTGGTTTAGGGTTTCATTTTTGTTGTTCTTTTAAAAACTAAATAAATACGTATCCTCTTCAAAGTGTCTTGAGTCTTCTTGCTTCTCCTTTCAAGATTTGCTGCTGGGGACGGGAAAATTAACAGGGCTCTGAAATCAGGACACAGTTTCTAACACGGGAGAAGGTAGGAAAGACCCAGCCTTGCTGGGTTTGAGGAATGGACCCAGCCTTCTCCCTCCACTGCAGAGTCCTGCACCCAAATGTCCTTGGGGGAGGCTTCTTTTTAATTTTGCTTATAATTAATTATTTCCATTAACTTGCTGTGGACGATCTCTAATTGCACCCAGAGGGGTGAGTTGGGCAGGGAGGTCCCCAGCAGCACCAGTTGGGTTGGGGACCTGGCTCAGGGCGTCAGTTTGAGCCTGGAGCAGCTGATACTGAGGAAATAATCAGGATTTAGGGTCCTCAAGCAAGAATACACAGAATCACAGATCACAGAATCGCTCGGTTGGAAAAGACCTCTGAGATCATCACGTCCAACCATTCCTGTCTACTCCCTAAACCATATCTTTAAGTACCTCATCTACCCGCTCTTTAAACACATCCAGGGATGGTGACTCCACCACCTCCCTGGGCAGCCTGTGCCAGCCTCTGACAACCCTCTCAGGAAAGAACTTCCTCCTTATCTCTAACCTGAACCTCCCTTGGCACAGCTTGGTGCCGTTTCCCCTTGTTCTATCCCCCATCACCTGAGAGCAGAGACCAGCACCCACCTCTCTACAACCTCCCTTGAGGCAGTTGGAGGTGGTGATGAGGTCTCCCCTCAGCCTTCTCTTCTCCAGGCTAAACAAGCCCAGTTCCCTCAGTCGCTCCTCATAAGGCTTGTATAATACAGTCATTTTAGGCTCCCAGTTCCTGTAGATCCCATCCATGCAGCACAGAGTGGCTTCACTGGTCATGGTGCTATCCCAGGAGGGGTTGAAACAGGGATTGAAGCCTCCTGGCATCAGCGCTTAACCACCAAATTGGAGCATACTGGTCCAGCTTCCCACATGGGACATGGTTTTAAAAAAATAATAGCAAGAAATGAAGTGATTATTGTGGTCTTACAGACCCCAGTAACATCTCCTGTGGTCTTTCCAGATCCCTGTGACGTCTCCTTCACTGCAAAAGCAACAACGTGGTGTTCAAATCCTGGCCATCGCTTCACGTTTCACACACCTTTAAACCTTCCCATCTCCGAGCTTTAATGAGCACGCTTAATTCTCCAGCAGTTACCATGTATATATATATATATA
>NW_010175545.1:0-65055 GCF_000695765.1 Mesitornis unicolor
CCATCCATGACCACATTCCAGTCATGTGATCCTTTCAGCCTCCTTCTTTGCCAAAGGTATTTCTGCCACAAACAGCCATTGTGATGCCCTCTGGTCTCTTTGCCACTCCCCATGCAGAAAAATCAGAATCTTTTCAGGCCTTCACTTGCAGCTAGTTAAAGAAAGGAAAATGTTCCCTGTGCTGCTGACTGAGCTCCAAGTGAAATGATGATGCCAGATGCAAGGGAGGGTTGGTATTTGTTGGTTGCCTTGTGTTAGAAGCTCTTTGACAGAATTTGAAAATGATTAGTTGGTAAAATAAAGGTAGAGTCCAATCCAAACATAGATCCCAGAAGTCATAAAATTGACAAAATGTACACACAGCATCTAACAACAGCAAGGAGAGGGATTTCAATACAGTTGCAGAAAAGTATGAGCAGCTCGTGTTGACATCAGAATATTGTTGTCTGAGGGCAGATCAAGAAAAGTGAGGCCCGAAATACTTTAATTTAGACAGGTGAGAGGACTCAGAAAAGGTGTTGATCTCTGTCTGAGATAAAATATAAGTATGAAGCTGTAATACAGCAAAGTATAATGTGGATTCTGCTCACAGAATTATTTGTTAATGCTGTGGCAAGGAGACTGAGAGCATTTAAAAGTGTCGTCTCCCAGTTGTGTTGCAAGTCATTGAGAGCAATCTGGAGGAACGACATTTCTTAGCCCTCAAGGAGTACTATGATAGCATTATCTAAAAGACATATAAACTGCACTGTACTGCTTATCTGAAGCCTCTTCATCTACAGTCTGTTGTCCTGAATATTGATAGTCACTTAACAGCTTTCAGATAAAATATCAACCTTACATCAAGTAAGTATTTTTTCCACAGAACAAGTGACTGAAGACAAAAGACTTTATTGTTTTAAAGTAAGCCAGGTTAATTGAATAAGAGGATTTGGATTATATTTCATGTCTCACCAAGGTACAGATAATGGAATTCTGTTCCTTCAACTCCAAATACACGTCTCTCAAGATTACGAGCCAGGATTACCATTTACCACAGCCAACTGCATCCTGCTAACATGGGATACAAAAAAAAATGCATGCTTAACAAAAAATCTGGAGTGTATCAACTATTGGAGTTATCTAAAGTAAAATGAACAAAATATGTAACATTGACCAAAACTTTGAAAAATTCAAAGTAATTTCTTGTGTGGCCACTTTCTGTGGGTTTAATTCTATAAACATGACTTTACTCTGAAAGATTATTGAATCATAAAAGGATCTGCTTTTCAAATTATCTCCATTTATTAAAGCTTTGAAGCATAATCTTTCCTCCCAGATTCATCAAGGAACAAATTAGATAAACAAGTTCTCTACCTGTTTTCCTGCTGTTTTTAAAAAAAAATCCCATGGAGATAAAGAGTTTGGTCAGATGTGTCCAAAATACACCATGTTTCATAAAAGTTAAGAACAGAGCCAGTCAGATACACAAATTCCATTTGGTGCACCTAAGCAGAAGATAAAGGGATAAAACTACTGTGAGCCACTATTGTTTTCCCTTAGAACAGGTGAGTTCCCCAAGGGGTTCCCAGAATTGTTTAGAAGAAACTGTAAGATGCTCTAAATTATGCCTGTTAGACTCTAGGGCCACACCTGCTTCTAATGGCCTGCAGCAGAGCCTTCCCTTCCCTCTTTCTTTGTGCAAGGGCATAAGAAGTTTGTTGGCAAGGAAACGTGGTTAGAATGCTGCTGGAGACAGGAACTGCTGGAGCGCAGCCAGGCCTTTGGCCATAGACCTTCTCCGGCACACCCAGCACACCCAACAAGCTGTTAAATCAAGACTGGGAAATAGCTGTTGCTGGTGGGGAACGTTGCTGGTGATACTGTGGAAAGTCTAATCACTCAAGCGGTTTTCTACTTGTGTGCAACACAGATCCGTACTCCTGCACAGGAGACACAGCACAATCGTAACGGTAAGGTCATTATCAGTGTCCGGTAGGAAAAGTGAGTGTAGTTTTATTGACATGACTTCCTTCTTTACCTTATGATCCTCTGGTAACCCCTTTGCAGTTAACTGCCAACTCATGTCACTGAGCAAAAACTGTAACCTTGAAGCAAAGCATTTCTGGAAAACACACCATTTATCACATGCAGAAGCAGGCTTGGCACACTCAAAAGCTGAAATGAACTATAGCTCATTGTAGGTACTATGTTATAATAACAGATGTCTATGCTGAAATGTTGAATTACACCTAAAACCTATGACAATAAAGACGCTAGTGCTGTTAAGTTTCCCATCTGTTCAAATAGTATACAATTCAGTGAGTTATGTAAATACTGCTGGTTTTCATGATTGTGGTTTTCTTTTCAACACAGCATATGACAGAAAGTGTGTTTAATCCTTTCTGTGGAACTGAGTAACCTTTACTGACTGCTCAGGTGCTTTATTTGCAAGACAATTTCAGTGACTGGTATTCAGACAGCTAGGTTAGACTGACATGGGTGCTGGTTAACTGGAGATACAGCAGAGGCTCAGCTCACATTAAAGCATTTTGTCTTCTATCCTGTAAGACAGTGAAAAATGTGGCATAGATTGTTGCCACATTACCATGCACTCAAAAATTGCTCATTAGTGAGATTTTGTAATCCAGTTCAGAGGTGGTACTCTCAACAGATATCACATACAGAAGTGTGCAGTGCTTACTGGTGTCACTGTGTGCTCCTCCACCTGTTGATGAGGTGCACAGACTTTCCACTGATAACTGATTTGAACTGTCATTCTTTCAAAATTTCAGTTTTATGATCATTCTTCTTTCTTGTTTTTAGAAATTATTAATGGATAAGAGATAATGATCATGACAAGAGGGTAACTGTGTTCGCCCTAGCATTAAGATAAAATGGAACATGGAAAAATTCTTCATTACTAAATTAATGTGGCAAAAGATACCAACTCTATTGCTTTAAATGAGGTTCACTTAGTAAGTTCAACCTGCACCCTAGACAAATACCTTACATCTGTTTAATTTACTCAGAAAAGACCAACAGTGTTAATTACTTTCTAATGGTTTTTCTGTACTGTGGATTTGGCAAGTAAGAAAAGACAAATTCCCATGGTTTTAAGCTAAAGGAAATGTCTTCTAAGGGATAAAAAACACTTAAGCTGGATGGCAGTGCATTATTTAAAGTTTAAAACCTTTGGGTTTTGTATTTGCAATATGCATGTTAGATGCAAAGATAGCGCGTGTCTATTTCTTCATTGCATGTTTGCATGAAATCTGCTTAGTGCTTGGGTTATACAGCAAAAAAGACTGCAGTTCTGGAAGGTGTCTGCTTCAATCGCCATTAGCTTGCCACCATTTACAATAAATCTACAGGAAGTCATGTTTGCCAAAAGCCTGACTTCTGAGCTAATAGTGTATTGAATGTATCTTGAGTTAGTGATAACGGAGCATTCATGCCAGTCCTGCTTCAAGGAATCAAGCTCATCAAGGAACAGAAACATCCCAGCTTCCGTACGTGCCAAGCCAAAACAATCTGAGCTGTTAACTGTTCACAAAGACTCATCTGTCAAATAATTTCAAAGTAATTGATCCATAATTGTTCCTGTGTCTCACAGGCACTTCTGGTCTCTTGACAGAAAGGTAGACATCAGTTGTCCCACCTCTCATAGAGGGGCAAACTGAGGAACAAAACGTTACTACAGATCACAGATCATCAGGTAAAAGAACAGAGTTCTCTCATTAACAGTGAGAGGAAAAATAGATCAGGTGTATTGTTGAACAACACCTATTCTTGATGCTAAAATTCTGCAGTATTTCCACATATTGAGATTGTACACTGCAAATGAAGATCGCATGTGCTTCAGTCCCTGCAGTATGCAATGCTTGTCCCGTTCATATGTTTAACTACTATAACTACTCCTACTACTTAAAAATAACTGCCTTTTTTACTTTAAAGGCCATAAATTTGGGTATGGTGTCCTCAAGGATGTCACATTCTGAGATACAGAAGTGTGTGTGTGCTGTGATGAAGTTGCAGTATCTGCCCTATGAATGCCATGGGTAGGAATCTGATTTTTCCATCTGGTTCAACTGGAATGATTTTATTGTCTTACAAGTTTAGAGGACTGTTCCCGTGAAATAATGGAAAATAATACATGGGAATTTCTGTGAGGAACAATAAAGCCTGTTGTCCTGGCTTGCTTCCTTAGTGATTTATCTGCTAGGTTCATGATCAACTGGATAAATTCCTTCCGAAACAATAAATGGATTATATATGTCTTGCAAATTCTCACTTGAATTTAATATCCTCCCCTCCTTTCCTACTGAATATGATACATTCATTATCCTTCTGCCTTAATAGAACATTTAATTATATATTTATTTCTGATTAGAAATTATACTATTTCTTATTTTTATTCCTTCTTTCCACTTTGAGGTTGCATCCCATTAATGTCAGAATCGAAGACAGTCAAATCCACCTAGCTTTTCTCATATGCCTAATAATACTGAATTCAGTGGGACTGTTAGCTTGAAAAAGGAAAGTTTGCTTATTTATAGAGTACCACATCACAGAAAGAGGTGGAAGAAACTTCACATCCTATGACAGCAGCAAAACCTACCTAAATGGCAAGTTTCTTTCATTGCACAAATGCATGTCAAGAAAATGTTAATTGTTTACTTCAACTCTATTCCTGTAAAAGCTACAAGTATCCATAATTTGTACCTCAGTTTTAGCTAGTGACTATTTAAGTTAGCAGCTTAAAGCCAGTTAAACAGATGGGATGATACCACTTAAAAAAAGGTCAGAGGGAAGTCAAACTGGCACTGCAGCATGGCAATAGCTGTAGATCAACATTAGCAAGTATACAGGCAATGGCGGATGATTTCTTTATAAATATATAGTGAACAAAATACACAAAGTTGTGTGATTTCTCTGTGGTAGCTAAATAGTCATCAGGGCTCTTCTTGAAACAATTACTTATTATTATTTATCCTATATGTTGAATCCTTCTGAAATCTTGCCTGTTAAAAGTGTTTGGAAACCTGGATTTAAGTGTTTTAACCTCTATATGAGCTACTCAAAATCTGTGCAGTAAAACAGGAGAACAGGGAGTGCTGAGATAGTATCACTTCTGGATTTTCCTCTTCCCTGTCCTCTGGGTTTTGCTGAAAAAAATGCAAAACCCCTGGATTAAAAAAAGAAAATCTTATTGCAGTGTAAAAGCAAAGGAAACAGAGAGCAAAGTCTTAGGGAATAATACTTGATGTGTATAAACATTTGCAGCCAACAGCTGGAATAGGTGTGAGTATTTCTCTTTAACTACTACTATGCAGTATTTTCTCACACAGGTTTCCCCATCCTGTTCTCCAAAATATTTAAAACCACTCCCAGTTAACTATAATTTACAAGTTTGGCATCTGCATTCATCTTCGTCATTCATGAAAATATTAAATGGAAAGTCAAAATCTGTTAAAAGCAGACTTCTGTGAAACTTTAAAAGTACTTAAAATACAGATTTTAACCTTTTCCAATTGCACAGATTGACAACAATTAGCATATATGTTGTCACAAATCCTCAGATTCTACAGGAAATATTTTCCCCAGTCTTTATTAAATAGTACATTGACAATGAAATCAGTATGCTTTGAATCCTGCATCATCTTAACATTTATGTAATTTCCAATACCATTTTCTGCAACTATCTTCAGAGGCAGACAGATGTCAAATACGTAACAGCGGTGTGCAACCCTCTTTCCTCAGACCAGGCTCAAATTTTTTTCTTATGTGTAGAACACAATTCTGTATTTTAACATTATTTGAGACAAAAATTGATGAAACTTCTTAACAAATAACACATGACCTGTCGTCTCTAAACACTGAAAGCAACAGATGCAATAGTTGTATTTTTAAAATAATTGCTAAGTTGTTATTTCCAACAGATTTTTTCCCCACTGTTACTTTTACACAGATGTCAGCATCAGCTGTTCCCAGGACATTCACATTCACAATCAGAGATGACTTCTTGATGTCTTCAGTGTGGCACTAATATCTATATTTGTCACCGAGCCTCCCCAGAGAACACTGCAGCTTCACAGCCTTTCAGCATTCCTTTAATAGAAATCGAGCTGAGTTCTGAACTTGACAGTCCGGTTTTCTGTAGAAACAAAGGACTGGAACAGACCTCCTAAACCTTTGAGTCAACTCCTCTGCTATTGTAAGCAACATATCCCATAATTTTGTCAGATGCTCATCAGCTTACAGTAAGAAGAACAATAGTACAGCTCTCAATTGGCCCTGGCTCTGGGATGAACATCTCAAAGCAAACTCATGTCGTGCAGTCCCTAACTCACTGGAATGGATCGGCTTGAACTGCTCTGTTTCAATAACCTTCTCTCCACAGAATTGCAGCTGCCTTAAGACTCCTGCAGTGGTTGTGAAATCTGCAGACTGCCCTGAGTAGAAACTCTCTAACCAATTCTCTCATCTGTTTTTGTCTTAAAAGAACTGAACTGAGGTAGTACAAACACATGGGATTCAGTAGCACAGAGCAGAGTAATAGAAACATTATGCACCGGCTTTACAGACAGCTCAAGGAATGAGAAGCTATCAGGAGTCTGGCTGAGCATCTACAATTGTTACAGTAACAGAAATGATCTACCCTATGATCACAGATAATCTCCAGCAGATGAATCAGCCTTTTGAATATCTTGCACTGAGAACGCTTTGGGAAAATGTGGTGAAGGTCAACACTGCTGCCCACCTTAGATGGATTCTATTTCTACCCTGTGCTGTCCATCCAATTGCTCATTAAAAATGCAGGGAGCTGAGGAACTTTATCTGGACTTCTACAACTTCTCTAAATGGCAGAGAAGGATACGCACACAAAACTGCTACCACATTTCGCTAATATATCAGAGGGCATGCATGGTGGAGGACCTACAAAATACTTTTAACCCAGAGAAAGCAGGGAATCAAGAAGTGAGTTAGCCTTATTCATCACTCTGGCCAAAGGCGTTATAATTTTGCAAATAGCTGTTTCAGGATGAAACCAACTGTGTGGTATGGAGTCTTTTCAATTTAAATACCTGGAGATGCACTTTTTCCTGAAGTACATATAAACCTCCTTACACATAAAGTGCTATTAAAAAGACACATCAAAAAAATTCAATTGTACACCAAATGATGAATATGGATGTTTTCCTACTTGAAGAAGCAGAAGTCAACCCAAAGAATTCTTAATGCAAAACTGAAGAATGTTTAGTTACTTTTGAGACAAATACAGACAGAAAGCCATTTAGTAGTGCCAGCCGAGTTTGTGCTTATTTTGGCGTATTTTACCACCTCAGACAAACAGAACCAACCCATTTTCAACAGCTTTATACAGTCTGTGCTGAGTCAGAACTATTTAGAAGCTAAATGCAACCTGTACAATACATAATATTTATAGATTCCTTTGACAAGTTCTATCAGAAATACAAAATAAATGTACGAGAATGTAAATGTCTATATTAAAAATATATTTATTTATTTAAAATATGTTTAGTATAAATATTTTAATGAAATAAGGTATTTTTCTACACATGTGCAAATTTATGGTTGAAAAACATAACTTCAAATAAGATCTGATTCTTAAAAAGAAGATCAAGAATGTGGCTTTCTACACTTTTTAAGTTTGCAAAATAAACCACATTTCAGGAAACCTCAGTTTTCCAAACAAACAGGGCATTCCAGTAAATACCAAGATAAAATTGGCTCGTGTTCAGTCCTATGGTAAAATATACTTTAAAGCATATAATTCAAAATCAAAACATCGTCAGGTTAACTAAAAGCTAACCTACATTCTACGTGAAAAATTACCTACACACTTAAGTTTGGTAATGTCTACAAAAAAACCTGTGACAAGTGAGAGCGGATACAGAATATGCTGAAATTGCTCAGCAGACAGAGTGTATTGGGTGGATTCCATCCTTGCTCCTATTGCTCTTGCTTAACTGGTCCCTGTGCTCCCTATTTTCTTGAATGCTAGGTACAATAGTAGACGAAATGTGTGTTTTCTATACATTTGGAACTTGCTACATTGTTTGGCATGAATCACTGCAGAAGCTGAGAAGTGAACTGTTAAGATAGGAAATCTCTGTGGTGATAGGTACTGAGGGAAAAGGGGATATATTCCAGCCTGAGATGCGTAAGTTGGTTATTTCTTGTAAAATATGCTATATAACCAAGAATGTGATCATTAAATATACTGAGTTTCTGCCACTCCCAGGGAAGTCACTGGGTGGTCAGCATCTCTTGGTGGTGTGATCAAGACACTCATCACTTCCTGGAATTCAAACAGCTCCCGCGGACTCTCAGCTCTACCATGGTGTCCCTGATTTCCTTTTCACATCAGATGTCCAGTTCCAAGCATTAATGTTTTACATTTGCATGGCTGTGGGATTTCAGCTGCACACAGTGCTCACAATGGACTTCCACCGTACCAGTGCTCCCAGTAACCATGTTTGCTATGGAGCACAAACACAGGGCTGGCCTGTGGAAGGGTTTCCTGGCATCCACTGAACAAACAAAATGTGAAACAATCCATAGCTTTGCACCAAAATGAGGTGAAACACACAAATGACAGATTTTAAAACTAGTTAGTTATAACCATTATGCCTTGTGATACTTTGCATTCATTTGAAACAGTTTTCAAAAAAAGAGACCCTTTAAAAATACTTAATAGGTGTAAAAAAACTTGTCTGTTTTACACAGACTAATTCAGATACTAATAAATGGGATAAACTGTACATTCAGTAATTTCTATCTTCATCTTTTTATTTATGGTACAGAAGTCAAGACAAAATATCAGTTTTTGTTTGTGGAGAACAAAATGTGTGGTAATACTTCCGATATAATTTTTATATATAGGTAGTAAAGACTGTTTCTTTATTTCTTCTTACTATTGTACTTCAATTTTGTCCATATTTAACAAGTTAAATTGACTAATGTGTAGTTTCTCTAACCAAAGTCTATCTAAATACAGTCTGGATCTCTTTTGCTTACACTGAATTTGCAACTCACACACTTCCTTTTTCTTAGCACGAGTGGACTTTCTTATACCTGGCTTACAATTTACACAAAGCCTGTACAACAAGGTGGTCTCTACTTTTCTTCCTACATTTAGCTGGAACTGCACAAAGCTCAATGTCATGATACTGACTGGGAATTGATATATAGCCAATCGATTTACAAATCTGGATTAAATCATATGCAAGGTTAATTTTTAAACACGGAATTAAATGCTTCTTACTCAGCAACAAGACTGTTAGCATTAAACAATTGATACCCTTGCTGTTAGTTTCATTTAACCCACCATTCCATGGCTCTTTTTTCTGTGACATAAATATTTAATCACTTCAAAATTGCTATGGATAGTGTAAGCTACGTGTAAGAAGTTCACCAAGATAGAAGTCCTCTCTTTTAAGGTTCATTCAGTACTGTTTATTTCCCCAATCTGTCTTTCTGTTGTCTTCATTCTGTGCAATATGTCAACATTAGTCACTAGTTAGGGACTTTGCAAGCACTCTTGTTCAAGAAATCCAGAATACATGAAGAAGATTAGGGAATTTCACTGACTTTGATTTGATTTTAATTTGCGGCAATGTAGTATTGCATTATTCTCCTCTGTAGTATGACTGTGTGCCATCCAAAATATATGCTCCATATGAGGAAAGAAACTTCCTTTAAAATTAATTTAGCTTTTAAAATAAAACTTTCTAAAAGAATGCATGTTTATGATGCACATATGAAAGCAGTTAGAAACTAAGACACAACCAAAACAGTAGTGGATGGAAGCAGAAAGAGATTTTAAGTGCCACATGGCAATTAACGACTTAACAAGCCTTCATAATTTGAAGCCAAAAGAAATGCATTTTATGAATTCAGGATAAAGCATAACCCATAGAGACAGAACAAGGAGGATCGCTTGTGTCTTGGCTTTAAGAAAGTCACAACAGGAGGAAAAAAATGTCAGTTTTAACTTTAACAGTTCAGCAAATTTCCTATCGTAAAAAATGCAGCCTTATATATTTGATTTGAACCTTCTAGAGGCTTGGGAGCATCCACACAGAAAAAAAACCCCAAAGCAGCAGAATCTGGTTTAGTCTCTTTTTTGACTTGAAGGGAAAAGAGAATGCTGGGGAGTATGAGAACGTGCAGTACGCTGATGTGGTCAGATCTGGCTCTCTATTCCGGCCCATTTCCAACACCCAGTGAAGTCAAAGGTTGTCTATCAGCTTCAGTAGGATATGGGTGGGTTATTTCCTATGGGTTCAGTTACTTGGGGAATTTCTATTGCCATTGAAAAATGTTCTATCAAGAGCTTACCATAGCTTTTTGACACTCAGCTGATCTGCAAGAATGTGCTGTAACTAGGGCAATGCTAGCAAACCCCAAAGGGGTGTCTCCTTGGTATTTCGCAGGCACACACATGCTTGCTTTGCCCACACTCAAAGCTGGCTGGACGATAGCCAGCTGTAATCAGAAGTTTGCAAACAGCTCTGTAGATCTGACTCTGGAAGTGTCAACTTTTACAGAGCACAGAAACCTCCCTAGTTGACTGCATAGCCAACTCCATCGTAATTAATTCTTGAGCTAATTTTCTAGGTGCAAACAACTGTGAAGAAAAGAGTGGCTGGTGGAAGGCGTAATCTACCAGCTGGTAGGACAGCAGAGAAGGCTAGCAGAAAAATGGAGAAAAGGAATTGCTTATAGGATTGATGCCTATAAAACATAAGAAGGATGAATAAGAAGAGCCATGTAAGTCAAAAGATGACTTATGATTTAAAAAAATATTACTAATACAGCTAAGGTGAAAATGTACAGATAATTCCTAACCAGATGAATTCTGATTTTAATATAGAGCATGCTCATTTTGCGGAAAAGATTATATGTCATGACATTCAAATTTTGAAGGACTCTTCCATGTCTAGATGACCCAGTGATACGGTTCTGGGTGACAAAGAAAAAATCAAGATTAAGTTACTAGGCTTCTAGTCTCTGCATTAGATTAGTGTATTTTAATTCTACCAACATCAAAAGTGACCCTTTCAAAACCAGTCTAATAAAGGCATTTGCCAAGAAAGATGGCCCTCTTTCTTATTTTCCCTTGTTTAAGTTTACAACAGCCTGGCTTTCCTGTATACAGATAAGTTAGTATGTCTAAAATATTGTTTGGTTAATTAGTTGGCAATGTGACGTGTTCTTTATTGCAACATCACAGAGTTGGACTTCAGAACTTGTGCTTTGATGCAGCCAGTTGCTGACAACATGTTACTGCATTGCCACTAGGTTATTGACGTCAATGTATGAGAGGTTTAGGCAAATGAGTGTATGTATGCTCAATAATTCAAAATGAAAGGCAAGTTTATATTTGACTTTTTAATTTTTGCTCTGCCTCTGAAAAGTTAGTAAGAGTGATTCCCAGCAGCAACTATTTTCATAGGTAGTAAGTTGTGTAACCTTGAACAATACGTGGTTGTGTAGAACATGCCAGTATTCTGGAAAATTAACTTTGAAATTCATTTTCCAAGATGTGGAATTGGCTTGAATAATAAACACCAACAAGCACCTAAAATATTCTAAAACACGCCTTAAGCAATATTTGCTCTACTTTCTGTGATTAGTGATAACATGATCTTTCTACATACTCCTTTATGTTCTCCTACCCACTTTATGACTGAGAATTCTGACAATCAGAGAGATTCCATCTGAGAGTTGTGGGTTTACAGGATTTTCTTCTGAAGGCTGGTGTTTCCTGAGGTTCTAAAAATGAGCAAAGAATTCATGGGCTTTGCTTGCAGGATTTCTAACAAGACAGATAATTTGAAGTAAAAGTTGTTTCTTTCCTTGTTGCCTTCTTTTGTCTGATTTCAAGATAAATACATCAGTCAGGACAGCAGTGTGGTTGCCAGAACATGTCAGTTGAGGTCCCTCGTCTGCCATATATGTTTTTGAGTGAAATCCAGCTAATCAGCTTCTTGTGTTTTAGTTCCCGATAATAATAGCATTACCCTGTCTTATAGGCCTGTTTTTAAGAAAAGAAACAAACACCAAAAATATAAAACTGATACCAGTCTACAGTAATGGAAACTAAATATATTTTAAACCAAGTAAATTTAATATGCCATGTTGGGTTTATTTAGCCTGCAAATTAATCAGGGCAAAGAGAATGTCTTGTTCCTTTTGGTAAAGCTCAATACAGGTACAGTTGGCACATACGCGTTTGTTATTAATAATAAGAGATACTTTTAGATTCAGGTAAGAAAACGGATTTTTTTTTCTGGCAGAAAACTGCAATTTCAAGGATATGGCATTGTTCTACTGCAAGTCCAGAGTTAGTGTAGTAGGAAAGGCGATATCCCTTTAGGGGGTGGGGGGCAAGTCACAGTGCTTGTTGTTCTTAGTCAGTTTAAATGGCAACGTTAGCAATATGCTGCAAACAAATGAGTTTGCTAAAAGCAGAAGATGGCTTGGATTCTGCAGGCTTTTTGGTTCGTCAGTCTAGGAAGGTAATTCACACAGTCCATTCCACAGTGTGAAATGGATAATATATGCCCTAGTGGCCTTAACTTCTATATTCAGCATTTTGGGGCATTCCTCATCCCCAAAATAGATCTTGCTGACCAGTCCTTGGCTGAAATAAAGCCAAAATCACTCCACGGATTCCAAAAGATTTAGCTCAACTCTGATAACTGACCATATGCCATGTATGAGGTCTAATACATGGTTAGTTTAAACTCAATATAACCTGTGTGAGACTGACTGACTCCAATAGACATCCTTCTCTCTTTTTTTTTTTTAAGACACATTCTTTCTCAAAGGAAGGATCGAGAAAAGAAGTTTTATTTTATATAGAATAGAAGCTAACGTTCTCCACAATATGCACTCTTGAAAATTTGAGATACATAAAACCAGCCTGGCAAATGCTGAGTTTGTAATATTTTGGAAGACAGAAGGTGATCGAATAAATGAAGAAGTACTCTGTATCACTCTTCATCTGGTCCTGCCATTCTACTGAAGGGTACTATGAGAAATAAAATATCTCAAAATTGGCTTCCAAAGCCTGTTGACTACCCCACAGATTAGTCCTTTTCTGAGATATGTCTGAACATGCCCTGTACACATGTGAAGAATAACAGACCAAAACAATGGCAAATTAGAAACATAACTGAAGCAGCATCAAGTATGTACAGTCGCAAAGCAATAAAATTATTTTCATGAGTACGCATCTCTTTATTAAAGAGAAAGTGCAGATATGTTTAATTTCACAATCCTGTGAATCATGCTTTCCCTTCTGGCAGCTTCAGACATGTCTTTCTTCAATGCAATTTGATTGCTAGACCAGACAATTTCATAGTTCTTTCTTACGAGCAGAAAGTTGGCCTGATCATTAATCATAAAAATCCTGAACAAAATTTAATTTACCTTTCTTTCTTTCTTTTTCATACCTGCTCCTTAGAAATCAAATATGCCAGGATGCATTGGGAAAAATTTCAACTAACATAACCTAATTCTGAATATTGAATATTGGTTCACAGTGGTAAGTTGCTCACAATGAATCCACTAAAGTGAAAGAAAAATCTCTCCAAGATCTCGCTTCAGAAAAATCAAAGTATTTGCAAAGTTTCCATCAAAAAAAGAGATAGGTTTTGTCTGGAATAATATTCACTAGGAAATATTTCCTCAGGTCTCAAAATATGAATTTGGATTTTTCTTCTTCTACTATAGGTGTGACCCTATAAAATACAGCAGCACCGAAGCCAGACCACATAAAACACACAAACTGCTGACAACTTGCAAACAAATGTAGAAGGGGAGACTGGCCATTGACCCCACCAAATAGGGTTCTGCCCCATCTCTCCCAAGAGGCCTAAAACAGGGTCTAGAATGAGCAAAAAGCACCTGACAGTAGCGCTGTTCTGCACCCTGTAGTTGCTTGTCATGAGGAAAGAAGACCTCCCCTCCCCATGCATGGCTGACAAATGCATGAAGCCCCAAGCACTTACATGCACTGTTCTGGAATTTAACTACAGCCTGGAAACTCAGTGCACAAACGTACTTAAAAACTTTCTGACTTTCTTTCTACATTCCTGACTGATAACAAAAAAAGAAAAATGATACTTTAATTGGTAGGAGATATTAAAAAAATTAACCTCGTTTTCTCTCCCTTGGAATCCTGAACATTGCTAAAACAGGAATGAGAGGTTTTGGCGCAGGTTCTCTAACTTTTAGCCATGTTATTCCACCAAAATCTTTGCATATCACTCATACAGGATATTAGTTTCTAAGATGTACTGTGGGGAATATGGCCTTTCACATTTCTTATTACTAGTGCAATAATTCTTAATGATAATATTAAAATTGGCAGTGATTCTAAGATAAGTAGAGATCACCAAAACCAGGATTTGCCATCTTCATTTCCCTATCCAAATGTATTGGTAAAGTACATAGGGTACAAAATAACAGCATGGGATCCATCGTTCAATTACAAGGCTCCCATTAATTCAGGCAGATAATCTGAGATTTTCAGTTACTGTGGGAATTTTCAAAGTAATTAATGGGTTTTGGACAACATGACATCATTGCAATGACTGACATTTGGTTGAACTTAATATGTCACTTAGCATTCACTGCTAAGCAACCAGGCTTTTGGTATGCTGAATGTCTGAAACATGAGGTCAATGTCTAAAGTGTATATGCAACACAATTACTAGTAACTACTAGTCTCTAATGGAAGTGCACTCACATAAGTTATTATTTCACTAATACTCCTGTTTTAGAAAATGTAAACCTTTGAAATCGTCTTTTACACAAGCAAGTGTATCCTTCATAATTTATAGTTCTGCACTTGTTCTAAACTTAGGTATCTCCCATTTATTTTCTGTATTGGTGTTTGCTGATTGTTACGTCCTGCAAATAGTAAAGACAAAGCAAGATAAACTGCTTTCACTTAGCTTTCAATTAATTTTTTCAGTAAATTTTAAATTTAACTAAGGTTAAAGCTATTGATCAGGATGGATTTCCAGGAGCAAAAGGCAGATCCAGAGATGGGTTTGATGTCCAACTTCCACAACAGTGGACTAAGGACAGCGATTTTGTTCCATTTCACGAAGAATAATTTAACAGAGTCTCACATCATCAGGAAGCCATTGCATTGAGAAGCAATTCAGACATACTTCAACTCAATGTTCCAAATGAAGAGCTGACTTTGATGAATTCTCATTAAGACATTTGCTCACTTTCTACTTCTTAGCCTGTCTGTTCTCAGGCTTTCTGACATAGTCCTGCCTTACAAAAGATCTGTGAAATGTTACAGCTTTTCACCAAATAATTTTTTCCACTCACACTATGTTGCTTCAGGAACCGGTCCCACCTTTTCCAGGAGTAATTTGGAAAGGGTCCCACCCTGACCGAATCTGACCTCTGATTGATTGCTTCAAAACCTACACACCCCAAATGAGAATAACTGTCCAGGACAAGACATGTAATAATGATCTCACCTGACAGAATGAGGGTGAAACAAGTGAAGTAGAGGCCAGAGTAGTGGAAAAAGAAAACGGATCGCTTTCTTACTTGCAGTGCTCATTTTCTTTGCCAACTACACTTAAACAGGAAGGATAATGTAACAGATGATGGCCTGAACTCCAGAAGTTAAGGACCACAGCATGTGATTCATGTATACTGCAACTAGTTAAGAAGAGACATATTAAGTAATTCTGGAAGGAAAGCAGCACTTGTCACTGTCATTTTAGTGCTAATACAAGAAACTTGTAGCACTGCTTAAAACATATGAGACATAATTTGTGTGATGCACCTTCCAGGCAGTCAGATGTACTTTTTCAGCAATGTTACCAGAAACTGCTAGATATTTTTAGCATTTGGTTACTATTAAATTATGCTTCAGCTATCCCAAAATATCAGTAAATGTCAACTCAATTCATATTTAGCTAACTGGCTTAGATGTAGTAATATAAATACATGTATAATTTTAATCTTATCAAGAAATACTGAGGACCAAACATCACTGACCAATATCTGATCGCATTAACTTCAGTTTGATCACAATGTTCTTACCTAAAATTGCAGTAAATGCTAACATTCTTACCAAGTTGCAAATGTTTGAACTTTGCACATAAAAATGTAAATGTTAGTATATCTGCAATCCTTTTATCTTTATCTTTACATGTGATCAACCCTGAGCTACAGCTGAACCACTTTGAGTCATTATGGAAACTTAAAAGCATGTAAAGTAGCATCATTTTAGAAGACAAATTTGTGCTTCACTGAACGTGAACTGAACTTTTAGGGTTTTTAAGGATCTTTCATCATAACAAATGTTTATGTTAAGCACATTACCTACTTAGAGCACAATGTTTTATTTTGTGAAAAATTCTGTCCTTGACCTCTGAATTGCAGGCAAAATTCTTAAGCCTTACAGGGACCATCAAACTAATTCTACTGAAATCAGTTCAGTGAAAAGACCATTAATCTGTAAGTTAATACTATCTGAAGTTGAAAGGAAGAAATCCAAGATATTACTCGTTTCTGAAGTCAGTATATCTGGATTTAATTTTTAAATGTATTTCAAAGCAAGTTTTCAGAAACCTAAGATTGGTATTTTCCATATTGCTACTATATGAGAGCCCAGCATTCCACACCCTCTACAACTCCCATTAAATTCAGATACTAATTTAAGTAAGAGTTGGATGGATCCTATTTAATTATAATGATTGTGCCTAGTTCTCTCTATTTTTTTTCACAGAGTGGATACTTTTCCCAGTTAAATGTATGTTTTGAAGCTATTCTAGGTAGCATTATAGCCCAGATAAAACTTATGATAAAGCTAAAAGAAATAGCATAGAACAGGATTAAGCTCTTTATATCTTATTTCTACACTTCTAACTTTAGGCCTTCTCATTGTAAAGATCTACTGAAGCATCTATTTGAATAGATGGGATATGAACAAAATTCTTTCACTAATACTAAATACTAGATTATATTAGTCACTCAGGATATTTTCAAAAGAACTTTGTAGCATCAAACAGCAAAGATTCAGATAAAGTAACTTTTTTCCTCTTGTTACACTTAGAACACTTGACACCGTAACGATAGGTAGCAAGTAATATGGAAAAACAGAACCCACTAACTTTTTGTGGACATTAAGTTTCCAATTTATTAATCTCAGCTCAATCCACCTTTCAGTCCCTTTTCTCAGCTTGTGAGCTATTTTCACTAAACTCAGTGGAATTTCCACAAATAAGATAGGACCCAAATGTCTCGCTTTTGGAGACACACTCCAAAAAAGGGTAAAAGAAGCCAAAAGTTATCATCCTCTTGCTGAGGACAGCTGCGTTCTTAGCTGTTGAATAAAGAAGGAAAGAAAGAAATAATTTTTAACAAGAGTTCCAAGGCTCTCAAAAGGCCTTAGAATCATGGACATAGGAGATATTTGGGTAAAAAACTGCTGATTAATCTTTGTGTGTGGTTTTTTGGTAACACTTCTACTTTTCAGCATGGATTGAAAATTGCATTCAATCAGCCAGCCTTCAGTGGATGAGCTGAATTGGAGTTACTGTTCATCTGACTTTTAAACTTGCCAGTTTTAAGCTGGCTTCCAAAAAATGCTTCATGTGGCTGAACTCTGTAGGTCATACTGCAAGTGCACTTCAGTACACTGACCAGAATATAAAGGCTCTCTCGTTGCATGCCCTGCAGTCCTCAAAATGAAAAAGTGGGCTAATGGCTCATACTGAACCAGGTTTGGGACTCATGACTCCTCGGTACTCTTCCAAGTTCAGTCCATATTGGCCAGATGGCCCCATGACTTGTGCCCACACAGCTACGCAAACAATTTCGCAACAATAGCTGCAAATGGTGTCTGGTAAACTAGTTTATGCAAACTGCCATGCAGCTAACAAGTCTTTTCATAGTTAGCAGCTAGCAGGAGGTTTTTTTCTACTCTTTAAAACATTACCATTTTGATTTTGCTCTTTTAGTCTCCCACACCATGCAAAGTTCATTTTTTGATTGTTTTATAGTCCAGTATTCACACTTACCTGCCACTATGTCAAAGATGGAAATGCCACATTTGTCAAGAATCACACAAAGTTGAAAATCACTAAAGTCCTAACATTTTGGGATTCATTTTAGCAAACTCTAATTTGCTAATATCACCTGCTTCATTTCTGGAGACAATTCTCTGGGGAAATCAGCAGTGTTTCACTTTAGTAACTCTGAAAAATTTGGTTAATTTTGTTAGTAAACATTTAACAGGTTGGTTGAAAGTGTGCTCTGCATTCACATAGAAACTGAGGTTATAAACCAGTTTTAATCAGCATGATACTGAGTTACCTACATCACTGCACCATATGGTTGATGGGGGTGATTAGACTCCATGTTACGTTCTCAGACTATGAACTGGGCTTGTAAGGCAATAGAGAGATTTGCTGTCCCTTTCCTACAGCGATTACAGGGTTATAAACTGGGTCTACATGGTTTGCTTCTCAAAAAAAGTTAAATTAGAAAACTGTTGTTAAATTGTATGTCAAAAGAAGATTTGTATAATTTCTTCAATAGTTTTTAGAAGGTAATTTTTTCATTTCCAACCAGAAAATTCAAAGATCTGATTTCAACTGATGAACTCCAGACTCCTTTCAGTTGAAAAATGGAAATTGGAAAGCTTATCCCATTTTGCTTGATTTCAGTCTTTCCCTGCAGTATTTGTCTGTACATACATGTTCAAAGATGTTTTAGTCTTCAAATTCAGCCTAGTATTGGACTGAGAGGTTCACTGTTCACACTCCACTGCTCCCATTTCCAAGGTACAAATCCCTTTGTCAGTGATTTGTACCACTGCTTAGCCAGAGTCAGTTATAGGCGTAACTGTTTGAGCAGAAATGTGAGCACTTTGAAACACCTTCTTTCACAGTGAGCTGCTTAAATTCTATTGTTCAGTAGGGTTTAAACTTAATTAGATTAAGCTGAATACATGGCCAGCTCGATTTGTCTGGGACAACGGGGACATCTGCTGGCCAGTGAGCCGAAGGCCGGACACCCCGGCCTTTCCCAGGAAGGGAGGACACCCCGCTATGGCCAGCACAGTACTTCTGAAAGCGGAGGGGCACTGCTGTCCCTCCGTACCGACCACACGTTCGTGCTCAAGGGTGAGGGAAAAAAAAATAAAAAATGGAAAAGAAGTTCTGTGCATTTCCCAACTGAATACGACAGTATTTTCCACTGTTTCTCCAGAAGTATAGACCAAGATTTGCCTTGCGATTCCCTTCCGGTCACTCACACATGCACACAGAGTGCACCATTGCCTCCAACTGCTCTGGTGTGTATGGTTCTAGTCATACAATACAGTCAAGGAGTCGCTCACTGTACAACCAGACTGTCCCACTGTTAATACGATATATGCCCTATTCTCACATCTTCTACTGCAAATAGAAAAAAATCCTCCAGCAGAATTATAAGCAAAAATTCTTGCTGGCTCACTGTAATATAATTTGATGCCTCTTAGTTTGCTCTAGCTGGCAAAGCTCTCTGGGAGCTCAAGAGATTCCTAAAATTATGCTAACCAGAAAATCAGCCACAGATTTAAAATACTGCCATGGAAATATATCTGAGTTCAGGATCACTGTCCAGTAGCTGTTGAGCAGAGCTGTGGCTGGGCCTGGCTCCCCATGCTGAGTAGAATGAAAAGGAGGACTGAAAATGTGTTATTTTTGCTGTACTTTATCAATACCTTTCTTTTTGATGTAATGGCCAATCCAAGAGCTTAGAATAAAGACAACAGGAAAGAATATGGTTGTCATCTATGAATGCAAAAGTACATCAACTTTCTCTTTCTTGCCACGTAAGTTACAAACCCACTCTGGTCTTTATCACTTTCAGAATTGCTAGGCAAATCACTACTTCAAATTAATAATAAAATTAGCTGAAAAGGTATCTGAGTGAGACTATATTAAAAAATCCTACAAGTTTATACAGCGAACAATGTCACCGTTGGCATATGGAATTGGCCAATGTTGTATTCAGGGAGAAGAATTTAAATCTATCAAGCCGAAGCCTCACAACTTCCAGAGTAAGCTACTTAGAAGAAGATAAAGCACAAACAAAACCGTCCAGAACAGTAACAGCAACCAGAGATCCATCATAGACTGTAAAAGGGATAAGACACAAGGGTCAGAAGAAGCTCATTTACATGTTACACCTATCTTTGAGGAGCTCAACAGCTTATTCTTAAACAGCAGTAATGAATACCCTTCATCTCTTTCAAGGGTTTCCAGTACAGAATTTACTGCTGTTACCAGTAGCAAGAGCAGTCAAAAGAGATAGAAGGCAATATGTATACTGTGTGTGCCTTTTGGAAACCATGGCACATAACATTTTTAACTTGCTGTATTATATCATAATTTCCCTCCTGACTTCAGCTGTCAGCATGTCAGACCGTTCTGATCCTCTTTCAAGCTTTCATGACAAAAGCCCCCAAGAGATTAATTCTTTTCAT
The DNA here is from genome assembly GCF_000695765.1 of Mesitornis unicolor. Taxonomy (NCBI): domain Eukaryota; kingdom Metazoa; phylum Chordata; class Aves; order Mesitornithiformes; family Mesitornithidae; genus Mesitornis; species Mesitornis unicolor. The sequence goes on from NW_010175545.1 coordinate 20,531, forward strand.
TCATCAGTTTTCTACTTTAAAGTTTTCTGTGCCTTCAGGGAAGGAGAACAAACACCAGTGGGTCAGTAGGGGGTTAAATATTCTTAGACCATATGAAACAAATGTGCAGGCCTACTAGTTGTCATAGGCTGGCAGTGGGGAAAATTGATTAGCAAATGAAAGAGACAAAATAGGTAACTAATTCTGCACATTTATCTGTGAAAGTTCAACACTTTCAGCTACATGCTTTCTCATAAAACGCTTCTATGAGCTTTTCTGGGTTTAACTGCTTTGATACGCTTTCCACCGGTGCTTTGATTTTCAGCTAAGTGATTTCCACTTAAGTGAAAAAATCTATCCATATGTAGAAGCAGCAGGTGTTTGTTACTGTTTTCCATACCTTGACCTGCTGGATAGTTTTCTTTTGACTTTCACAGTATAAATGCCTTAGAAGTCTAATACTTCTCACAGTGATTAGTACATGGGAGGAAAAAAGGAAGCAGGATCCAGTAATTCTTATGGTTAAAATGTTAAGTTTTAGCAAAACAAACAAAAATATTCTAACAAAATAAGTCCTATTTTAAACTTCTCTGAAGGCTTGGCTTTGTGTGTGAAATATTTCACACAGTTTCTTTGGGGAATGTAAACAAGCTACATTAGCTCGGAGCAAGAAAACTCAAGGGAATATCCTTTACTGCATTGCATTAAGAGCATTTTCCTTTCCAGATGACTGCAAATGATAACAGTCTGTATTTGGTTTGAACTCTTGTACCCACTGAATGGGTTTTCTTCAACTCAGCAAGATTTAAGTCATCTCTGAAACTTGGCACCATTAGGGAGTCCAGCTTCATGCAGGTTTCAGCTTGATTTCCATTGGACTCAGGTTTAGATAAGATTGTTGCTGTGATCTAAAGTCTACTTGACCCTTCAAACTCTGTCTTGAAACATATATGATCTTAGAGATATGTTCAGTGCATGACAACTGGATGTCCATTTCAAAATGGAATCCACCAAAACTTTTAAAATACTATACATAAATTCAAAAAACAAAACAGTGAAAGTGAAGGAAAAAAAGGCAGCAAACTGAATATACAGGTAAGATAGGCTGCATGCATCAAAATTTGTTTCCAGACAGTACCTACTCAAACAGTAACTCAGTATAAATACAGTTACATGCTTTTTAGGCTTCTTAATATATTCTGCTAAGAGCATGGAAAACTGTCTTTGACCCTCTTTATGGTCATACGGTGTCATCTAAGTGATCTTGGAGTATAAGCTCTTGTGAAAGCCAGTATCACTTAAGTTCCCAGTTCATCTAAGGAGGCAAGTTTAAGGAAGTTTTTAAGGAAACTGTAGTTATGTAGGTAGTGAAAGTCTCCAAAGTGCCCAGGTTCCTAATTTTCACTATGAATCAGGTATCATAGGCGGTTTTGAAAATCCTAGTTACTCTGTAACATCAATTTTCAGTTAAAAGTTGGGCCTTCAAAACTGGGCCATTCAATATCTTTTAAAATGTTGTCTTCTGAATCTCCACGTCTTCAAGACCTAAGCAGTTGCTTTCTGCTTTGCCTGGAATAATATTATATGTTACATCTGATTCTACCCTCCAAAGTCATCTCATATATAAAAGGAATGACATGAGACAGGGGAGACTCTGAATGCCTCACATGGGAGGACCCTACTTTGTCACAAAGGGACAGTTATCTGGTGGCCATCCAATAGCATTCTCATGAACAGAAGTACAAACAGGCAAGCACACCGGGTATTGACCATTGCATTTTAGCATCTCTGGTTCCAGCGTTCAGCAGATGCCCTCTGAAGAACCAAGTTCTGTCTATAACTTATCCTCCCATAGATACAATCTGTGCATTTGCCCAGAGTCTCCCATCTGGGCTGCATCTGCCCTGTTCCAAGCTACTGTTTGCTGAATTTGTCCCTGGCTAGTTTTATAAAAGCATTCATCCGTTATCCCCATCTCCTTTTTGATCCGCGTTTTAAGTGAGCCATTTCTGGTGTTTTCTGCAAACTCGCAAAACATGAAATTCTTGAAGCAAACTGTGTAAACGTTTCATACGTGTATAACTGGAAAGACAATGATTATAAGAAATGTTGCACTAGCTATCTGTATGGCAATGCAGACTTTTTTTAACAAAAAGAATATGTGATAATGACAATCACCTGGACACACGAGCTCACTCTTTGTATGGGAACTCACTCAGGATGTCAGGAAAAGATTTCTAAAAAGAACAAAATAATGTGCCTGATTATCATGTGCAGAACCCATATATCCATATATTTTTTTTCCCTAAGCATGCAGCTGAACTCAGCATTATTAGAATAAGAATACAAGCATAGATACAAGCGTAACTTAGTAGGGTAATAAATTAAATGGAAGAGTTAGAGGCTAAACTGTGGTCTACCAGCCAGATCAGCCCCAGAGAACAATTTGTCTGCCCTTAGGCATGCTTGCTTCTGCCTTCCCTGGCAACACATTAGACATAAGAAAGAAGTGGCTCCCAGCCTTCTGATGGGATCTAACAGCTCCTTCACCATTTTGTAACCCAGCTGCAGGCAACCCCTATTATACAATGGACAATATAAATTCAAGCAGCACACAGGCAAATGCATGAGAACACAAGCAATCAGGAATTCACCAGTGTTAAGAAGTCACTTGCTCACATGTGACACGCACATCCTGCCAGGCAGGGGGAACGGGTCTGACCCTCAGTGTTTTTATATCACCTCTGTGGGTATGGTATGCGTTCATTTTAAAATAAAAGTAGAGTTCTGATGACTGACATCAGTAAAATAATGGGTTTTGCTCCTGCAGTCTTCAGCTGAGGCTGATGCATAGCAGTGAGAGTGCTCCTGACTTGCCTCTTCTAAATATGCAGCGTGAACATAGTCAGTGAATATATGGAAGCAAAGCACTTTAGTTAACTGCATATAATTAATATAATGTATCCTTGTTTTCCTTTACACTCCAGTATCTTACTTTCACCTTTTTCCTGGTCGAGTTGATCAATAATAAGTACTACGAATGGAGAGGGAAGTTTTTCTTCGAGGTCCTGCTGGAATTGCCTCACATTTGAAACCAAGACAGCACAGCTCAGCCATTCTGTGAATTTACAAGTTCTGAAGTAATTTCAAAGCCCCCAATATATTTGAATGTATACTTAATTGTAAGTGAATGAGTAGTTCCATAGATTTCAAGGCTTAAATGTGTGCTGCACTGAGGTTTCATTTGTCAGGTGAATCCTGCTTTTTATTTACAGGGAAGGAAATGAGTATATAACTGTGGATATTTTGCACAACAGAAGAAATCATCACAAAATTTTTAAGTGAGTGCATAACAGTAGTGCTGTGATTTTCTAATTACTGTCTTTATAGAAACACATATGCTACATACCATTAAGAGCTAAATATAAACAAACATAATACACTCGTTTAACTGCCAATACAGAACATGCAGGCATGTGGAAATGCAATAGGCATTCAACCCCGCACTAAGCAAAGCAGGCTCTGTGGACAGCTTTGGCACACTGACTGTAGCTTTTCTTTTTTTTTTTTTTTGTACCATCTTGTGAATTGTAATTAAAACTGCAGCCCTACTCCTCAAGATGGCACAGTTTAATGAGGTTTTTTTGGTATCCTGAACTTCCTGGATGTAAAAAATGTTTTCTTGCAAGTCATGTAAGAGGCAGTAATTTATAAATAATGCTTTTAGGAGAGAAGTATGAGAAGCTCACCAAAAAATGGGCAAAATTACTTTTTTCTGTCCTTAGCAAATCCTTAAAATCCCAAGAAAGTTCAACTTGGCTAAATCTTTATCTGTGAGGACATCTGTGTTTCTTCAATTAAACTGTTCTGCCTGTGTACATCCATGTAAGTCAGCAGTCCTCTGTACTCTCATGCACTTCAAACCTTAGAGGCTGTTAGATGCTGTCAGATTATGTTTTTACTTACAAGGACTCCTGGACAGGAAAGAAAGATGGAGGTTCCTTCCTTGGTTTGGAATAAATGATGAGCTAACCATTGTCAAAAACCTCCTGGCTCCTCTTGGGCAGAAAGGTTTGCAATGGATGCTTCAGTGTATTTTTAGATTGTGTTGGAACAGCTGACAAAGACAAAATAACTGACAACAGATGCAAAGTTAGAGAGAGGCAGAACTGAAAGAATCAGCATACATCTGGAAAACGACTTATGGGAAGTTGGAGGAGGATAAGCAAAATAGATGGAGTTTGATTCCTGGGACTGAGTTTCACATGTATTTGGTTGTTATACGACTCAACCTCAGACTACTTTTATTTCCATTTAACATTATGTGGAGTGCTGAAACTGTGATATTTGGTTCTGGCTGAATAATCTTGGTTTGATAAAAGGCTAAAATTCAAAGCCTTGAATCAATGCTTTAAGAAAACCAGAGATTTTACATATGTGGACACAAGACTTGTAAAGACTTTTTTTGGAATTTAAGAGCAGGTCAGACTGAGTGACACATCTACATCAAGTGACCTCTCTTGTTATAAAGTGTACGCGTAGAAGACATGTTCACAACAGATGGACTTCATTTACATGAGATGTTCAAATGAAATAACTGTGGTTACTTTTAGTCTTGGGAAATTTCTCTTATGCTGTAAACATTCATAGAGGAATATCCATAGAGTGATCTTCAGTTTTAATATATTTTCTGGCAGATCATAAATGAAATACATACTGCCTAAACATGTATAGGTTTCTAATAGCAGAAGAGCCTATACAGATTGCCTACAGCTGTCCTAACCACATGAAACAATTGAACAACATCCAGTAACCTTATTTTGCTGTAAATTCATTCATTAAATGTTAGAAGTTAGGCCATAGATAGATTATGAACAGTTTGGCTGTGTAACATTGTCTGCTGGTACAATTTTTACCCTCTACATCAATACAGTCTTTCCTATAGGATGTACATGAGGAAATATCGAAGACTTGTTTTCCTGTGCTGCTATTGAATTTCACAAATGAAGATCACATTAGGAACAGATTGTTGTAGAAAATGCCTTAATGTGGATTGATTTCTAATCTTCATTCCACCAAATTATAAGATCTATCAATGCTCATCAGAGCAGATATTAGCAAATATATTGTCTACGCATAGGAATTGACATCATCCATAACTGATAAGTTAACAGCTTGCTTTGTTTGGAACCAATTCTATGTAAGTTTAATCTATGCAGGAATTTTAATTGTCGTTATATAGAACTCTCTCAATTGTGTTAATTATTAGCGAAGTGATTCCTGAGTCTCAGACTTGAAAACATTTCCAGCAATTCAACACATAATTCCCATCTCAAAACCCTTTCTGGCAAACACATACCCACCACAGGCCCAGCATTGTCACTTCTATAACTAACAGAAAGACTTTTATTGAAGTCTATGGAAGTTTGACAAAACTAAGTACACCTCTGAATAGGACTGGTTTTTCTCTCTAGTCTGTTCTATTTGTCAACTTGTATAACACAACATTGCTCAGTCAGAGGATGTCTGCAGTGGGGTGAGGTTTTGTGGACAGGTCTTGTTGGCCTCACGGCAGTGCCATTTTGGTTTTCATTGGCATTCACAGGGCTGAACTGCTCTTTTGAAATGTACAAAAACTGCCAGATCTGTGTTTCTAGTCGCACAAGCCTGACAGACAACAAATTGACAATGTACAGAGCACTTTGGTTTGAAAAAAATGCATTTCCAAAACATGTATTTCAGATAGCTATTTAAAATTGTATGTCAAAGAATTTCACAGGATCTCATATTTTTCAAGGATAATCTTTTTTTTTAGTTCTTCAGGGAACATATTTTCAAGCATCTTACATGGCATCCCTTAGCACTATGCTAATCCATTAATGTACATAAGGATCAGAATGCTCTTTCCAATATCCTTATGTAGTCCATAATAACTCCTGCAAATAGCATAAATTGCATAAAAATTCACTAAAAACATAAACATCTTTTTGCAAGGTGAATTACTTCTTATAACAAAGGGTTTAGAAGCCAGGTTTTTTTTACTGATTTCAAAAATTCTCTTAAACAGCATTTAACTTATGAATTTTAGTAACTCAGACCAAATTGCAAACTTTTTTGATTACACACATGCAAGTTCTGCTGTTACCACTATGAGTTCTAGGGAGTTTTCACCAAAAAGAGGTGGCAAAGAAAAAAGAAACTCTTCAGAAACGACATAATTAAAGATACAGAATATATTCAATGTACAGTGACAAAGCAATATGTCTATCAAAAAATTGGGGATTTGGCATGTAATAATTCATCATATTGCCTTCGGGTAAAACACTGGGGGACGCTTAAGTAGAAAAGAGTTCAGGAATAGGCACAGGATGGAAGGTTCAGAGCAGGCAGAACCGTGGCAACCTTCGACAAGGGGAAACCTCCTGACCTCTTGGCTTTCTGTGTAAACTCACGTGCCAAAAGTTGGTGCCAAAAGTTGTCAGTTCTCTTTGATTTTACCATTAAATCAGGCTGACATTTAAAAATATTTCCTCTTTTCCCAAATGCCCTTGTCATTCTTGAGCTCTTGATGTTTGTTGTTGCAAAAGGCAATTATATATCTCTCCAAGACAGCTTCAGAAATGAGTTCCATTCATGGCTGAAAACGGGTGCTGAAGAGTAATCTCCCTTCTTGAATAAACATGGCATAGCCAAAACTTGCAGAAGAGAAAAAGAACAAATTTGGAGAATGGAGGCACTAGTTTTAAAGCTACAACTACCTCTCACCAGCATGCAGTACATTGAATATCTTGTGCAACCTTTTATGAGCATCACTAGGCCTATAGAGAGCACAGATTTAGTCTAAGAATCAAGGAGATAGCTGTTACTTAATGCCTGCTACTGCATCCTATAGGGGCTGTGGGCAGATGGTTAAACTGGTTAAAAAAAAACAAACCAAACCAAACCAAACCAAAATACTGAAAAAGTTAGAGATGTAATGATACATTGTCATTGTTTGTATTAACAGATAAAGGGACTTAATTACAGAAATTCCTTTGATTCGTTCTTCCTACATTCATGTTCTCACCATGCCACTAAGTGTGACGGTGTCTCTAATAGCAAGCACTTCAACTTAGCACATCAGTGTCACCACGTTAGAACCAAAGTGGCTAGGCAGTACCAAACACACACAGATTTTGTGAAGTAAATTAAAAATGCTGGAAAGTGCTTTGAAGTCTGGGAATTAAAAACAGAAAATGAAAGCAAATATATATGGGCTTTGTAATGCTTTGGCTCTCCAAGACTTCAAAAATCTGGAATACATCTTAGCATCATATGCCGTATCTAGAAAGGGTGTAGGACAGCCAGGGTTTACATTTGCCCCAGGCAAGAAAATTATTGAAATGATTACGTTCCAAATATTATAATAACAAAGTATCTGGAAATGAAAATTCTTTTTTACCCAATCAATATTTCTGAAAGTGAAAACTAGGTAATAGCCCATTCTACAATTTTCATACATAGCAAACAAAAAGGCTTGACTCCTGTGATAGCATCTTCTAGCCAGTAAAACTTATAATTCAGGGTTGTGGTCTGTTTTGTCCAATTTGAAGACTAGAAGTAGGAGGGGCTGGTTTTTTTTCTCTTCATTTTCTGACCATTGGTTGCAATTGCAATGGTGAAAAAATGTTGTGTTTTAGATACAGCTCTGTCACAGCAGGTACATGAGCCCGAAACACCACTTCTGTGGTATGCACTGATGATTAAAAATGGCCCCTGTTCATCAACTGAGTTTCACAAACAGACCATGTCTACTCCTAGGCCCCCCAGTGGTAAAGTAAAACCTGATAGCTGAAATCATTTCAGCTTATGAACTCATTAAATTTTGGTCACTTGATTGGTTGTGAACATCCATACACATTCTATGTCTCATTCTTAAACATGTCCTGTAGATAATTTTCAGCAGTGGTTAGGCACTTTGGGAGGCAAGCCAATGTAAGCACATTGAATGTCCAATTAAAATTGAGCATAGGCAAACTCAAAAAAATGTTACCATTTATATCTTAAAATGCCTGTAGCTGTCCCTAACTGGACATAGGCTCCTAGTCTAAATGAAAATATTAGTCCCATCTAGCCGGACAAACACATGGTAAATGTGTCAGGGTAGAGTAAAAGCAGAACTGAGGATCAACACGCACCAGTAGTGAAAAGCAGCCTTTTTAGTGTAAGGCTGTTTTACTGCTATACTCATACTAAATTCATTACAGTTGCAGCCACTGAGTATAGACAAGTGTAGGGAGTTAAAATTCATTTCAGCTAAGGTCCTACTTCTGTTATTTGGCAGAGGAAAAATTAATGTACCTTATCCTGAACTCTCTGCTCAGGTAAGCGCTCTGCATTATGTAAACAGTCCTACTGAATTATCTATTAGCAAACAAAGTTATCTCTTTACCCACTTACCTGGTTTAGTATTGTCAAACAGGCCTACAGCTATTGTGCCTTTGTTAATATTTGTGAGATTTCTCTACTCAAAGCGGGCTTTAATTTACATTCTGTCTCACTTTGCCTGCCCAGCTATGGTGTGCTGACCAATACCCTTTGTATTGCATCTCCACTTTCAGTGATACTTTGTGCATTAATCCACCTCAAGGAGAGCAGAATTATAAAGATAGATTTTTATTCTCCAAAGTTAGAAGTAGACTTTGACACAAAGAATACTAACGAACTGCATGAGTAGATTCATTGTGATCAGTTTGCTTGTAAAGAAACATTGCTTAACAAGAGCTCTTCCCCTCCCCTCCCCTCCCCTCCCCTCTCCATACACTCTGAAAGTTCATCCCAATTGTTTTACACAACATGACTACTTCTGACTGGTTTTTCTCATCATTCTAGAGAGGCAATGCACACTCACACTACAGCAATTTGTTTCAGCAGTTTCTGTCTTTTGTTTCTGTCTTTCTCAAAGCCTATGGACATAATGCTAGTTTGATATAGTGAGAAAGTAAATGGAAAATACATGATTTACAGTTGAAGAGTATTTTGGCATTTTAAGGTGCCAGGAAAAAGGGGGCAAATCAGAGGAGAAAAAGTGGCACAACTAAAAAAATACCACTGATTTTATTTTAAACTTATTCATTCAACAATTCTCCCCCTTCAAAATCGTTTTGCAATCAACTGTAGTGTACCCAAAAATCAAAATAGACAGGAATTTGTAAAGTTCAGACCGCTGCCCTTTGAAGAAAATGGGAATTAAGCACTACAAGACCAAAGAAATAAAGGAAGAGGGGTGGGAGGAAAGTCCAAAATGTGTATTCCTGGACCTCCTATCTGAAATTTAGAGGATGAATTCCAGCAAAGGGAAACTAATAACTTTTAAAGCACATTTATTTTAAAGAATAATACCCCTGTATTATTCTTCCTAAAAGCAACACAAAAAGTGCAGGGTTTCACACACTACTCCATCATGTGCTTCACCCCTGCCCTGCATAACCCACTGGTAAAGCACTGTACAGCACAAGAAAGCCAGAGTGTACTGCAGTCTGCATGTGCTTCCTTCCCCTTTTGCACAATAGGCTCCTAGAGTATTACACAAGAAACGAACGCCAGAATGGCAGACACAGACAGAGCAACTGCAGAAGACAATTAAGGAAGAATAATGGAATTGAGTGGTAGATTAACATTATTACCTTTTTTTAATCTTATAAAAAATATCCTATTAGTTCTAAATGAGGTCAAACACAGTTTGGTATGGAATACATACGACTGGCTTTCCTTTGTTTTCTGAGTACAACAATTGTGAAAAGAGCTGAAATATTTTTTCATAAAATGATTATGAGTTTTAAGAAGTGACATTTGAAAGGATATAAATTATAGAGCAAAGATTTAAACTTTTCATAATGTTGAAATGGTTATTGTAAAATATCTTTTTGATTTAATAGGAAGCATATGTTTCATTAGGCTGAATCCACAGAAAATGTTCTCTACAGAACAACTGCATAACCATTCACATTGAATATAGACTGTTCACCTCACAAAACATGTGCACTGTAGTCTTTTTCACACAACAAACTGCTGTTGTAAGAAAAAGGAACTTGGAGTCAGAAGTTTCTCAAAAGTTTTTGACTAAGAAAGGGAATTTGCTGTCTATAATTTGCAGATGCTTACATTAAATGTGGTGAAATAAAACTGTACACCAATACAGGTTTCAAGGTATATCTTTTGCATACTCAAAGCTCACTTAAGCCACCGAACTTCTCTCTTTTATTTGGAATCCAGAAATGCACAACGGCCCCAACTGGAAGCCTCTCCATTAAATTCACTGGACTTTGTGTAAGCATTGTCTCAAGTCAAGTAACACAAGCTTGAACTCCAAGTGTAATAAACCTAGGAGGAATTTTTTTCAACAGCTCTTATACCAACATGTCCTATTAGTTGGGATTATTTAGAGCCAAATGTTGCTTGCCCCACTCATGTAATGCTCTCATTGATGTCACTGTATCCACATAACAGGGCCTGACCTTTAAGGATAATTTAACGAGCACAATGATGAAAGAGAATTTAATGAGTTCATGGTATATACTCCTCAAGTTACAAACAGAGCATTTTATTAGCTATTTGAAATATTCTGTCTTAGAAAATAATCTTTCACAGAAAGAGAAGTACACTGCAGCCATCATGGCTTACTGTGCTTTATTAGCATCTAGATTGGATGTGAACCAAACTCCTCAAACAAAACCTATTAATCTTTATTTTTAAAATTATACATCTTTGGAGACATGAATAATAATATAGGAAATTATTTTTTTTACTTGTTTAAGGGAAAAATAAGCATCTAATAAGCCCATTATAACAAAACCACAGAACTTAGAGAATCACATACACGTGTTAACTGTCCAAATGACCAGTGCTAATACAGCTATGGATATAATTATCACAATTAGTAAAATGACATCAGGGAGAGACAGTGTGGTAGCTTTCAGGTTTTAGAGAATGAGGAGAAGAAGAATAATCAATAGAGACTGCAAATGTGTCAGCTGACTAAGGCTATTCACAGTCTGGATCACTGACGTTTCAGCAGAGGTGCCTGATGCTTGAACGATCATTCATGTCAAAAACATACTGAGAAATGAGGCCTTGTTAACAATTAGTGCAGGACCATTTAGGGCCTCCAACAGATGGAAGTGTCAGAAACATACCATAAGCACATACCACCATGCAAGCAGCTAACGTGGATGTTGGCAGTGATGGCACCAGACGATGCTCAGGAGTACAGTGAAAGACATGCAGGCAAAATGTTGGATTTGTCTCACCTTTCTATGTCTAAAAGTTACATTCTGAAGTCTGAACTTGCATCCTTTTAAACTTATGGTACCACAGCAGACCATCCTCTCTCTTGCTGGTGCCTGTTTTTCTCTAATAAACTTACAGTACAGACCTAAGTTACTGTGTCTAGTTAAGACTTAAATGATTAACTTTCAGAAGCTTATATAGAGGCACTTGAAGTCAACCCTTCCCCAGCAAACTCTGTGGCATTTAAAACTGTTGTGATAATTCCAATGCATTTTTACAAAAATTGATTAATTACCTTAAGATCACTAGGAAGAAGACGGGAAGATAGGTGCTTGAGACAAGAGAAAAATCATGCTCTGTCTTTTTTTTTAAAGATCTTGAAGTCCTAAAGGACCTTACAGAACCAGAATGAAAAATCCTGGCTGAAGTCATACAGACAGTCAAGGGTTGTGCTGAAACAAGAACATAAATCTTGGTCTCCTAGTGCAATGTTCCATCTATCGAACTACACAGCCTTCCAACTCACCCCTCGTAAAGAGTGGAGACTTGAACTGAGGCAAGGATTACCACTTATTGTATTGTGCTCTATTTGTGCTGTCCTTCGTAAAGTGTATCCTCATTCTACTTCACATTGTTCCATATTCCATGGAATGAAAAACAGTTCATTACTATACAGTTGTGTTCATTACTGAGGAAAAGGTAGCTCTGAACACATTCAGAAAAGCAAAACTGTAGGTCAACCTGGCAGTCGCTGTCTTGTGCCTGGTAAAACATTTCTTACGAAATTTGGACTTTAAATATTCCAAATAAGAGTTTGGACTCAAAATTAATGCAGTAAGAAAAAGGTGACTGTCAAAATTGACAGCAATGAAAAATCATTCTTTGATAAGAGTTATCTGAATTACAGTTTAAATCTCAGTTTCAGCCTGTGTTTGCCTTAAAGCATGGATATTGGAAAACACTGCTTCTACTCTAAATCCTTGTGTGATACATTGCTGAGCCAATATAAGCTGCACAAAAATTACCTACTTTGGAGTCCCTATTAGAGACTGATGTTGACAATCAGAATGGGTAGAAGTCTGCATCATTGCTGATATAAGTGTTATGAAGGACATCATGCTAGACCATATGAAAACAACTTTTATGAACTGACAGTACTACATTTATCATAAAATGTTAAAAAGCAAGGAGGTCTCAAACATAAAAATGCCATAAGGTGCAATGCAGAAGGTAATGTTTTATAAGGAAATGTATGCTTTACATCGTAAGACAGTTTCAATGAAGCAGTCTGAAAAGTAGAGAGTCCAGTTAATTATCCAACCTGTACATGTGCAATGAATACAGAACAGGATGAAATGACTCAATGCCAGTCAGTCTGGACATAAAACTATTTAAATCATCATAGCTCTGCAGTGCTTATAAACTAAATATGCACAGATAATTCCACTTCCACCAAAGTCAAGGGAAAGATTTTGTAGCTATGCACCACAGATAGATAGTCTGCAGTGTTTGGCAGTCTATGAGTTGTTTATTTATAGGGAAAAAAAAAAGAAGGATCAGAGATGAAAGACCTCAAGTTCTGAGGTTCCAACAAAATAATTATATACTGGATCTACCCAAGTATGGGCTTTTATTTCTTATTACCTCCTGTCCCACTTTACCCAAATGGGTAAATCTGTCCATTCTTGGACAGATCTGTCCATTCACAGATCAAGTCCATATTCATCTTCCATTCCTCCACTTGCCGCAGATATTTTCTTATCCTAATTCCCAAGACAGCTTCTCTGATCCAATTCTCTTCTGCCCCCTTGATACTCTAATCATACCTCCAAGAACTGAGTTCAGATGCATACAGTGTTCTATTCAGTTGTTCTTCCCACCTGTGTGCCTTGAAGCAAGACACAAAGCTCTTACATTTTACTGTGATACAATCTTACTGAACATCAGAGAAAGAAGTAACAAGACAGCTTGAGTGTCCACTGGTATGGAACAAGAATAAAAAATGCTTACGCATGTTTGAGGCTATGCCCTTTATCTTTTGCCAACATGACAATTGTTCTGCAAATCGCCAAGTATTCACATTTTAGCTCCTTTTTTATAGTACAAACACTTTCTTCCAACTATTTTGCTTTCTTCTCATCTGAATAAATAAAATCATAATATTTCCCTTGCATTTACATAATTCAGCATTGTGCATAATATATTAGTCCTAACACAGACAATAATTTAACCTAAGTTTTGCAAATATCTCTGAAGAAGAAGAAAAAAATCAGTGTTTCCCACTGAATGACTTTGAACAGAATTTACTCTTTAAGATCGCTTTCACAAGATGGTTCCTTTAAAGTTTTCCTAAAATTTCAAAGGTATGGTTATTCCTTTATGAGCAAGAACTTCAGAATGTAGCTGTCATTAGAAATCCACCTTCACTAGACATAACCATTCGATATATCCAAGTAATTATTTTTGCAGCTGCTGTGTAAATTAGGTAACAGCTGATTTACCAGCTATTAGTAAGGAAAACATTTTTTGTTTACAATACACCTGCATGGTAATCTTCAAAACATGCTTCTCATTATCATAGAATCATAGGATCACAGAATGCTTTGGAATGTTTGGAAAGGACTTTTAGAGGCCATCTAGTTCAACCCTGCTGCCCCTGAGGGACACTACTTGTGACCAATCTCCATCTGGACATCGAGCCGTTGATCACTACTCTCTGGATGCCACCATGCAACCAATGCCTTAATCACTGAGCAGTTCTCACATCAAATCCTTATCTCCCCAATTTAGAAAGAAAGATGTTGTGGGAGACCACGTCAAAGACCGTAAAACTTGTAAGGCCTTATCATTACAACTAATCTAGGCCAGGTCAGTGAAGTTAGAAGAATTAAAAATATTAGCACTAACAGAAGATTCCCTGTTAATGGCTTTGTGAAATGAGACAGACACATCTTGTTGCTCCAAAAGGGTGACACTTCCAACAGTGTTAGCAATCAAGTGAAAAACAGAGGGCTTATGAAGACCTTAAGAAGTACATAGACCCGCTGCTGTTTTCAAAAGGTATACGGTCACCCTGAAGACATTGCCAGCAGGTATTAATCAATGAGGGAGGCTATAATTTAAGACTTGGTGTTGCAGATTTCTGACCAGTTTGAAATGCATTAGCATGCAGAGAACAGAAGGATTCTAGATACTAACTAGAAGTACTCAGTACTTTTGAGGAGTGGACATGAAACTACTGACCTAGCCCTTTTTCAAGAAGTAGAATTGGTTTTCAAGTCAGAAACAGTTTAGACAGTTCACAGAATCACAGAATCACAGAATGTTAGGAGTTGGAGGAGACCTTGAAAGATCATCCAGTCCAACCCCCCTGCTGTTGACGGGGTCGCAATCACGGCGAGAAAAACGTATCTACGCAGTTGCAGATAAGCAGGCACTTCTTTATTTGCAGCGCTGGGGAACACAGAGGGTCGCCCCTCAAAGGTGTGTTCCAATGCCCATACAATTTCACAGCCTATTTATTCATTTTCTAACAATAGCAAAATCATACGAGCATGCATAAGATGATCACCTTTTACTATACCCCTTACCTTGACTGGTTCCCCACTATCACCCCAAATAAGACATTGAACTACCCCTATATGATTTTGACATAGAGAGAAAAGAAAAGTTATGGCCCATTGTTCTTATACCCGTCTTAAGCACCTGTATACACATCTCCTACCATGGCCCATTCTTCTTAACTTTGTAGAGGTCAAAGTGTTCTTTTAGGTCTACTGCTAAAACAAAAGCCTACTTTAGCCAGCTAAAAATTTCTTATGCCTATAACACTGCCAGAGCAGGATTGCCCAGACCAGGTCACACAGGAACACGTCCAAGCAGCCTTCTTTGAATGTCTCTAGAGAAGGAGACTCCACAACCTCTCTGGGCAGCCTGGGCCATGTTCTGGCACCCTTACAGTAAAAAGGGTTTTCCTCATGTTCAGGTTGAACCTCCTATGCTCCAGCTTGCATCCATTGCCCCTTGTCCTATCATTGGACATCACAGAGAAGAGCCTGTCTCCTTCCTCCTGACACTCGTCGTTTACAAATTGATAACCATGAATGAGGTCACCCCTCAGTCCCCTCTTCTCCAAGCTAAAGAGACTCAGTTTACTACTGGTTTTCCTACTACAGACTGAGGCAAAGAAGGCATTAAGTACCTCAGCTTTTTCCTCATCCCTGGTCACTATGCTTCCCCCCACATGTACTAGAGGGGGGAGACTCTCCTTAGTCATCCTTTTGTTTCAGTCCTCTGAAATTCAGCACAGATGGAACCTCTAATGGACACTTCCCAATGGGGTAAACAGGCTCTGCTATAAGTAAAAACAGAGCAACTCTTCAAGTACAGGAATCAAATGGGATAGGCATGCACAAATTGGTATTACTCTAGCATTACTCTGACCTACCATTTTACTACTCAATATTTTATTGTAAGTCACCTCTGAGCCAAACCGAAAACCACACTGATTATTTTACATTAGAGAGTCTGCTTCATTAAAAAGCAGTAATGTGGGTAATCTGTAATTTTGTTAGGGATATTTTTATACTGAAAATGAACACTCCTGTAGTGGGAAACAGTTTGTGGGCAGGAGTTAGGTGAGGGTGCTAAGTGCTACTGAAATATAGTCAAAGTTGAGGAAAACTGCCACATCATATACTGAAACTAGGTCAGTCAACTAGGAACAATGTTTTCCATGAATAACTGTCTGCTGACAAAATAAGGGGAAAAGATGATCTGATATTCAGAATTAAAAGCTACTAAAACTGGGAGGCAGCAAGATAGGTGGGACATAAGAGATAAGCCAGAACTTCCAGGTTAAAAGGTGCATGCTGAGATAAGTTTTCAGTCAGCTAAGATCCAGGTCAATAGCTGCTTCAAGACATTGTTACGGGCTGCAAAATTTGCCCCAAAAGAAGGCCACATCCTTGGGCCGTTAGCCAGCATTACATTAAGCATATTGCTGCTGCAGCCAAAGTACTGCTGGCAGTGAGGTGTCCATAAGTTATGCAGCCCTTCATGAAATCCTTTCTGGTCTGTTCAAAAGATGCCCACTCTGATACACTCTCATCACTTCTAACTCCATTTAGAAGGGGTATCTGCACTGGTCTCACACGTAAGTTCTTTCTAAGAGAGCCCTCCAGAAGCTTCTCACAGAATCTGCCCCGACAAAGTATCCTCTCAAGGCTTTAAGATTCCTACACAAAAAGCTACATTCTAAATTTATGTAATGAGGAGAAAATGTAAGTTCCATCCTAAAGAAACCAGAGTAGAAAGGAGGAGTTCTGTGCAATGGGATGCATTTCGATGCTTACCTGTAAGATCTAAGAGATACCAAGAATACTGTAGCCTGAAGTGCTAACTTTTTTACTATAAGGGTTATGGAGCACTGGCTCAGGCTGCCCAGAGAGGTTGTGGAGTCACCTTCTCTGCAGACATTCAAAACCCACCTGGACACGTTCCAGTGTGACCTGGTCTGGGTGATCCTGCTCTGGCAGGGGTTGGACTGGATGATCTTTCGAGGTCCCAACCAACTCCTAATATTCTGTGACTCTGTGTGATTCTGTGACTCAGCTTCACATGTTCTTTTTCCCACTGTCAGGCAACCAGAATGCAGAATTTCTACAGATGTTATATGCCCTTAGGGTGAAAAATTTGTGGATCTTTTTAAGAAGGACTTTGTGTCACCTTAAGTGCTGTGTATATCATTTGAAAGCACTGCTAAGTCAGACAGGATAGATTAGTTCACCAGGCAAGACACAGTCCTGACAGCAGGTCAGCACTCTACAGTAGAGGACTCACCCAATTACTTCCTCCTGGGAGTACCAGCGGAGACTTCACAAAGCCAATCTAACAGGTAAATTGTGTGGACAGATGGAAAAAATTTACCTCAATCTGAAGACTGCTATTGCACAAAAATAACTAGTTCATACTAGTTCATAAATTACCCTAGTTCAATTTATTTCGATTTGTATCAGTCAAGAACCTAGCTAGCTTCATGCTTTGAGCAATATCTGAGTGATTTCCTGTGTTAAGATAATGGGCAGGAAAATATAACCGAGTTGTTAATTTCCATGCATTGTAGAAATACAATAGCAGCACAATCAGCAGACTCACAGACTGCCTCATGGAATTTCTTGCCACAGGATGTTGTGGATGCTGGAAGATCACAAAGGCTTTTAAGGGACTGAACAAATTCATTGGAGAAACATCTAATAAAGGCTTTTAAACACAAAGATGATCCTTTGGCTCAGAAAGTCCCTGAAGAGAAAATAATTCTGGCAGTTCATTATCCTGGCAATGTATGACTCTCCTTGTTCTGTGCTTCAGTATCTACCAGAAGCTATTATCTTTCAGTTGTTGCTGTTTTTTCTTTCAAACAATAAGTAAAAAAACATTTAGAAGAGAAAATTCTGATTATATCTGTGATCATTTTACTATGAGCTAAAGAGACTTTGTGAGAAGAAAAAAGAAAATGTTTGTTAGAGGAGGCTAAAAGCACAGGACAGCTATTTAAGGGCTTGGTCCAGAGAACGGTTCGCTCAACTCAAAGATATTTCCACATCTCTAGTTCCTGAAGATGCTGACATCATTTAAAGTTCACTGAGATAGAGTGCAGGTCTGGGAGACAAGACTACCTGGCTGACCCCCTCTGAGTATAATGGTTTGGAAATTAAGTCAACAGGCTTGTGTTTCTATGAACAAAGAGGTAAAAGCAAGAAGTTTTGTCCCATAGAGGACAAGAGGCAAATTAAGCCTAGTGGGCTTTTGGTCTGACCTGTCTGAGCCCACCATGCCACCACACAGCTAAGAAGCTTGCTTTTCTTTTTTTTTTTTAAAAAAAAACCCTCCTGTTTGGAATTAAAGGAATATAGGGACTGTCCTTCCCACCATGCTGAGCAACACTTTTCTAGAAAACCAGGAAAAAGCCATGAAATTAAAATAAAAATTGCAGGGGAAATTGATACCACATCTCAGATAATAGTGCAAGTTTGTGCACTGTTTTTACATAGTACTCAGTACTTAATTATGTAAATTAATGGTTGGGAAATATATTTCCAGAACCCAACAAAGTGAAACAATAGTTTGGGTTTGGATGGAGCAGTTGGCATGGCAAAGATTATACCACTTTTCATCGCTATGGGGTTTGAAAGGACACAGTTTGCTTCTGAACTTCCACTGCAAAATTCTTCATTTTGGAATCAGCAAAGGCTGAAAGGTTAGAAAGGCAGTGAGAAATTAGACTGCATTTGAGACACATCTAGTTCGCGGCAACATTTCCAAGAGCAAAAATATCTTGCTGCCTCTGATAAATGAAAGGTAACCTCTTCCCCCATAAGTGAAGAGGACACTAAAAGGAGGCAAATGTTAATTTACTGCAAAGGAAATGTCTGTGAAAACACAACTTTTCTTATTTTCTTGAGTAGTTAAGCCTTTCTTTTTGATTTCTCTAATCTAGCTTCTATCATAGTAGATGGAAAATATTTCACATTATTTAAGGCATAAACCACTGGTTCAGGTGGATTTGATTATCACTTGCAAGAGGTGGCACATTTCCAACGTGCTACCAAGTGAACTTAAATGCTTGTTATTCATGAATTCTTCATCTTGTGGAATCTTATCATTTGATTTATGGACTGTTTGGGTTTATAGCTTTTAGATTTATGTTGAGGTTTGTTTAGGTTTTGCCTTTTGTACTTTGGCCACATTTATAAAATCGGAGCTCTGAATAGGATTTGGGTAGCATACCTGCACTCTAACAGGATTCCTGACAGGGCAAACACTTTTCACTTGCAATTTGGAATTGCTATGCTGTTTTCCAGTAAACATCACCAGGAATAGGCACTGAAAAAAACAGATCTTAAGTGAAGACATTTCCCAATAAAACCACAGCTGTGGAACAAAGCAAACCTCAAAGAGAAAAAGTCACCACCGACTACAAACACTCTAAAAAATGTTACCCTAAATCCTGTGGTTTCTTGGTAAAATCAGTTCTTAAAAAGCCTCACAAAATGAATGTCAGACCCTTAGATACACCAAATAATTAGTGATGGGATAAACCTTGAAAGAATCACTATATAATTTAGATCAGTCAAAACCTGGAAAGTCTGTGGGCCTAGAGTAAACCCAAGTAGATTTCACTGAATCCATTGCATCTTCTCAGATTTACTCCAGCTGAGGTTTAAGCCCTTTTGTTTATTCAGACATCTTGATGCTTTCCATGTCCCTCATCTTTCTTCTCTTTCATGCCAAACTAGAATGGTTTCTGCTTTCCTGACCCAGTCATTCCAGTCCTGTGACTCCCAGCTGGTTCAGAGTGAAACCATTTCAGATTTCATCCAGCAAGCAAAATTCCTTTTCCCATCACCTCAGAAACCAGGGTAAGATGTGATTTTGCTGTTTAACACACACACAGACAGACTTCACACAGAGAGAATTTTCTTATTACTGATAATAAATTTTTGGTTGTTATGAGCGTATTGATGTTAGAATGCTTCACTCCTTGACTTAAACTAAAGAGACAGCAGTGAAAGCGTCTGTGCGTATGTGTGTGTATGTGCGTGAGTGATAGGATGCGGAAATGCAGGCATTTCTGCCACAAAACCAGAATAAAGCATTTTATCATAGTCTGAAAACAGCAACTCCAGCTGACGGGCAAAGAGCAAAATAGTAGTCATTCATGACAAAATACTTTCCCACTGGGAGGACATAGTTTCATACACCACACGCTGGATAGCAGGTAAATTCTGTTATCTACAGAGCTGAAGCACTCAGAAAACACTTCTACACAATGTACACTGTTCTCACAGCAAAAGTCCTGGTGTGCTGTACTGCTAGAGGACAGTGCATGCCCTATCCCAGCTGACTCAGCAAGCTGAAAGTGAACTCCGTGTTGAAGTGACTACGGTGCTCCCTGTTTGGGTTGGCAGGGAGCAAGACCAGCCTGCAGTTGAGCCTGCCTCCACTTTTGTGATATTTTTGCATGAATTCCAGTTTGTGTTTCTTCTCTAAATGGCAGAATGAAGACTCAGCATAAGCTTGTCTTCTCTAGCACTGTTTATTCTGGAGAAAAAGGTTATGTTCCCATATTATGTGCATAGATTCAGGCGAAAGAATGATTTGTCTCATAGAACTTCTATGAGCTACTTTTAATCTGAGTCATTAGGCACAAGGAATACTATACAGTGAATGCTGATATACTGTCATTCACAATGACATCTAATTTTGATGCTGTCAGTGCTAATACACTGAATATCCAGAATGCTATTGATACTGCTCAAAGCCTGCTATTGTGATTTGACATTTAAATGGACTGCTGAAGCCTTGATTCCACAGAAATCAAGTAGTCTTGCCACTGATTTCAGCAGAACCAGATTTTTATGCATAATGATGATAGTTCTTATTATCCAAACATAAACACTTTATTTGCTGTAGGAAATAAAACCATTTAGTTAAAATGCAGCTGAACACTTACTGTTACACTACAGATTAAAGTAAGGCCTCTCTATAAAAAAACTTTGTGTTTTTCATCCCTGAAGCCAACATTCACATTAGAGAGTCTTATCCCATTATAGTGGCTTGGCTGCACACCATGTGCTGCAGAACTATGCTTAAGTACTCAAGAGCTCCTACACTCCAGGGAAGCAAACACTTCCAATGAAGACATTTTTATCCCATTACTCTTCTTTCAAATATGACTTGAACACTTTATGCAGACAATACAATGACCTTTAGGGCATAGAGGCCAGCATAAATACTGTACTACAAGCCCAGTTTGTAGTTAATTTTATTGGAAAAACAATATAATTGTATTGTTTTACAGAAATTATGGCAATGAGTAACTCAGTGGTGGAATCTACAGACTAGACATCTTGTACTGGGGCTTGTCACACAGCCAGCAAAGGCATTATCATCT
Source organism: Mesitornis unicolor (assembly GCF_000695765.1). Classification (NCBI taxonomy): domain Eukaryota; kingdom Metazoa; phylum Chordata; class Aves; order Mesitornithiformes; family Mesitornithidae; genus Mesitornis; species Mesitornis unicolor. The sequence goes on from NW_010175545.1 coordinate 41,733, forward strand.
ATTTAATCAGACTTCATTTCCAACATTATTTTTAGGACCATTTTTCCCTGTGCTAATTAACTGCATTCATAGTTATACCACTATAAAATACTGCTTAATTTATGTTGCTTAATTTTCTTCTTCTCTGAGCATTGCAAACAAGAAAAAATTAGAATATGCACAAAGGATTTTCAATCTATTTTAGAAGACCAGATACTGAGTCCACATATACACACTGATACACAGACAGACCAACTTTTTATTCAATGAGTAGATATATTAAGAAAACTGTAGCTATCTGTAGTGTCAGTTAAATCAAGATACTAGAATGTGGCCCAAAGTTACCACTAACTATGACTAAGAGGGATTATGTCAGTCCCTGTATTACACTACAGGTTTGTCAGAGACAATCTGTAGCACTCCAAGTCTTCTCTTTGGATAGCAGTAAGCCAGTTTATCCAGAGATGTTCAGTAAAACACACAAAATAATATCTATGCACAAAACCTGAGAACCAGACATATGATTCAAAAAGAAAGAAAAAACTCTTATTACCTTCAAATCAGCACTGAAGAAAACCATGGAAAGGGAATAAAAAGTTAATGTCATAGAGTGTGTCATGGAATCGCACCAAAATGGCTACACAGACACAGATAATGAACTCAAACAAGCTTTAATCTGCAACTGAAATGAAGCAGACAAAACTGCATTCATCAAAACAACATCCCACTGACATTCAACAAATACAGGTTCAATATGCTGGTTGTGAATATTACCAGACACGGCTGAGTTAAGAATTCTTAAGTTTTTGGCCAAACGATCCAAAATGTGCACCCACTCACTCACCAAAAAGGGAGGGCTCTCAGTCTCAAGAAGTTACCTTAAGTGGCGTCCCAACTCAAGGGGAGAGTCTCCGACTGCAGACCCGCCGCTCCGAGGAGGACCGACTCCAATGAGTCCTCCGGCGGGGCCCCATTGATACCCTGGTCGAATCTGCTCTGGGGTCAATACATGGTCGTGTCAGCCCCTACTGGCTGAGGACTCCAACTTTCCCGCCTTTGACCCCCACTGTGTGGACCAGACATGAGCTGTGAGGGGGCAGGCAGTCCTGGTGCCACCAGGGCCAGAAACTTTAGCACTGTCTTTGTTGGGTTTTTCTCAGGTCTTTAGTAGGGTGGGTGCATCTGCCACACAGTGTGACAAGTTACATTTAGAACTGACAGAAAAATTGGTCACCATATAAATTACTTGTTTATCTTTTATTCCTGTTCCTTAGATACCAGTTTTGAAATTCCTTTGCATATATTATCTCAGATTTCTCAGTGGGCGCTACACAGTTTCTCTTATAGGACTATTTCAATTTTGAAGTTTGCGCTGTTCTGATAAGTCACAGGAGTCACTGGAAACCTGTCTTATCACCCAGCCCCCAGCTGAAATGACTGCTGTAATTAGACATTTTTCCTATATGACTGTGTCTCTGGGCTGGCAATACAACAAATGGAAAAAGATTTTTTGTACGTTTCTGTACTCTGGGTCTGAGCTAGTAAGAGCCCTCAGAAGCAGGGATACACAGTGTGGAGACTCCCCAAATGGTTGCATGTAGCCTGTTTCTAACAGGGTCCCTACTAAGCTGCAACAAAACTGAACTAACTGTGCAGACCTGGGAGTCTCTGCATTGAGATCTCTCATCTCACAACACCTGCATGGTGTCTGTTTTCCGTTACCTGACCTATCCCAGCTCTCCACTATCCTGAATAACACACCTGACTGCACATATATGACAAGTTACTCCATCACACAAATAAAAATGGAAAAGTAATTAAATTATTTTCAAAGGTTGTTGTACACAGATGCAGTATGCAAAAATTCACGTAAAAGACTCTCTTGTATCCCAAGTTCACAGTCTACAGCAAGAAAAAAATCTGTGTTAATGAAAGATTAAGCTGGTCTTTTTCATATTCTTTCTGAATAATAGTAAAACAAAAAAAATCGAGAGGAATATAAATAACGCTTAGGAGGTATACAATTCATTAGATACTTGTGAGATATATATGCTTTGTGTCAACTTTATGATGATGGGCTGTCTGAGCATGCCTACAGTAAGAATAATCATTCTAGTGCTCATTCAGCATATACAGGGACAAGGATCCAAAGCAGCTGCCCTGTTCTTGCCACTTCCTCACTTCCTCTGAAGATGCATAGCTGTGGAAGCATTTAGATTCTTATTAACTAGTTCAAAGCCTCAGTGCTAATCATGAATGGTTAATGTCATATCTGACGTTTTGGAAATGACTGTTTCCTCTATGGTTTGAGCAGATTTTGTGTGATCTCATAACTCTCTTGCTAAAGTAAATAAAACTTCTTTTTGCTCTTCTCTTCCAGTCTTTCAGATATCTATTTCAAACATGCACAGGCATTATGTACAAAACTATCAAAGGTGGGTGTTATTTGTGATTTTATCTTCTAGTTAACTCTAAGAATCACTCTTCTGAGCTTCTTTAAAGAGAAAACCTCCTGCAGTTTGGGTCCTCCTGACATGTGGCCTGTGCCAGGGCCTTGTGCGCATCAATAGGCCTTACTGGCCATGGCCAATGTCACATGGGGTCTCCACCAACACCCTCTGGCATTGGACCCAGCAGCTCCATCTAAGCTCAGGACTGAGCTTTCACTCCTCATGAGAGCTATATCATACGTGTACCTGTCTCCAGTTCAGCTGGATCTGTTTTGTTGCTGTGGACTTGCCTGGTGATCACTGGACGTGACCTGTGGATTGGCTTCCCAGCTTGACCTTGGACTTACTGCTTCACCATGATCTTTTCTGGTAATCTGGACTCCTGGCTGACCCTAGTCCCATCCTCAGGCCTATCTTGACCACCTCAGTCAAGTACTGCGGGACTAAGCCCTGACTGGTGAGGCCCCTGCCCTGACTGCTACCTTACCACGCTTGGCTCCTTGTTTTTAGGAAGCAGTTGTCCCTTGCTGCTCCTTGGCAGATGACTCCTCGACATTTTCTAGCTTCCAGATAGAAAACACAGCTTGACATGATGGATTTTTTTTAAAATACACTTAAACAAAACAACATACTGTGTGTTTTAATTCAATGCAGAAGCTTTTGCTTTGAGCCCATTGCCACAGCTGTGTGAGAGCACTATTATACCCCCTAGCTGTCCAAAACTTACTTTTCTTTTAATAGCTTGTTTTTCCTGGGTAGACTCACTGTATGCACCATATTATCCATACAAAAACTCTGCTATTACAGCCCCTTACTGATAGTGCCTTTGTGGAATTTTTTGAACTGAAAATGTGAAGATCTTAATGTCTCAGTTTCTACCTAGGACACTTAGACAACCCTCCCTTCAGTCTCTCTGCAATACAGCTGTCACAGTCTCTCAGAGAATAAGAGGCTGCAAAGCTGTATATGAGATTTTTTCAGTTCAAGTTTACTATGCCTGAATCATTCTAACTTCTTTACTTCCATGACTGAAGCCAGATTGAAGCCTTAATAAGTGCCTGAATGGTTTTAGCTATTTTCTTCATTAGGGATAGTCCTTAACACCGACTTTTGTGCTGTCCTAAATTGGACCCCTACTGAACAAAATGAATTTTTGAAAAGCCAGTCACAGTGGATGGTGTTTTAAAATGGAAGATGTTTAAGAAGATAATTAAAAGAATAATTGCTGTAGAGAAAAGTTAACATGTCTGGAAATGACCATAATTATCATAGCTTTCTTCCATTAGTCTATTTTTCTTCTTTTCGGTTAGTAAAAGCCAAGATGTTAGAGATTTTCCAACTTTATCATGCAGTGGTACATTTTTAGATTTGTGCCTACACTGAGTGATCTTCAGCCAGCATCCATGCCCAGAGTCTGACATTCTGGTTTCTCTTGATTACCTCTGCACTGTGTCTTATACAAAGTCATCCTTTTTTTCACTTGGTGCCGGATGGCACTTTCTGAAATGCATGTTAACAGCAACAAAGCAAAAAGAAAAGTAAGTTTCCATGTCACATGAGGGCATCACACAATGACATAAGATGGCTCCCTCTTATTTATTAGTTTTATGTCAGTTTGGCATACACTCAAATTAAATGTGGAAAAGAATAGTTAAAGAGTGAAGAACGTATGCTGTTTGCCTTCATTAATATTCAACCATGGTTTTTAGCTTCATTATGACATACTGTTGTGAATGGCTGAACAGAGTGAAAACTAGTTGCTATGTCCATTGTCCCTTAAAAACTCAAGTGGCTCTCTCTTATTAATAGGCCTGGAAGATACGTTTGATGACACCCAAGCTTTCTGCTCTAGGCCAAGGTGCTTCTAGGAGAGCTGAAAACAAACCTAACTTATTCTTATTGAATAAAACACAGTCATTATGAGAATGAAGAGGAAATTAATTACCCTGAGTTTGGGGCACATAAGAGCAGTGCCAGTCTGACAATATGTCAAAACTAGATAAACAGTTTTAGATGAAACAAGAGTGTTTATAAATGAAAAATTTGGATTTTATCAATCTCTTTCAAACAAAACAATTTGATATAAACAAGCACAAGTCTTAATGATTACGTTTTAAATATTAGTATTATTTGAGGGTTAAAATGTAGATTACATTAATTTAATTTTTAAACAGGTTTACCTATCAGTGAATACACATCTTCAAGTAGATGTAAATTAACTAAAGTAGAACTGCATCCATTTTCAACAATTCAGATTCTGGTTTTATTACTTATCTCACAGATCAAAGCCATTATAATAACATAAGGGAACCGTGAAACAATGTGTTTCATTAAAAACCTTTCATATATCCTACTAATTTCTGTGTAGATACAAAACTACATAGTCATATTCCAAATTCTAGTCAGAGTAAAGGTGACATAAAAGTCATTAAAATACCTATGCCTGAAAACTTGAGGCATAATGAATTGAAAATAAAAGCTGGCTGTCAGTGGAAGGTTAGTATCTCCAGAAACTCTGAAAGTTCTATATCTAATTTGCTCAAATCCTTTAAAAACCTATCTGATTTCAATGAGATGGCTTCCAGCAAATATTCCAGATTTGGTACTATGTAAAGTGTATGGGTTTTGCATAGAATAATTCAACATTTCACACATGACTTTGTATGACAGGAGATTTAACCTGTTGCACTTTATACATTTGACATAAACAAGACTTGGCCTTGCACTAGGTTAGAATGATGATTTCAAAAGGAAAGCAGAGCTGGAGACACTTGTTACAATGATGATTGTTTTCTTGCAGCCTTTATAAACACTAGCAAATATTTTTTAAAGGGCAAATAAATGAGCTTCAGAAATACCAGTGCTGATAACTTACCATTTTTCAGAATTACTGCTTTAAAAAAATTGCCTAAGGAAATCTGAGAAATCTAAAGTATTTTACTAACACTGAAGGATTTACTTGAAAGTAATCCAAAACTGAATATAAGAAGCCTCCAGCATAACAACTTCACAACTTCCTACCTTGTTTCAGTAACTGCTGTCAAGTGCCATGAACCAGCCATGTTTAGTTTTTAGGCTGGAAAAATGTATGTATTAAATATATATAAAATCTGCCAGTCTGGGATATAGGTTGTTTAAGACTGAAGAAAAAGCAGTTACTTGAATTAGGGAATATGCACAGGATAAAAATGTGGTGAACTACTCTGGAACTCTGGTGACTGATTTTGCAGAGGACTCTAGTAGAAATAACTGAACAGAATGACAGAAACACAATAATCCACACCATCCATTGCAACACCAAATTTAAAAAAAAAAGAAATAAAAGTTATATATCAACTTATAGAAACATAGGGTGATGTGCATTGAGGGGATAATCCATTCATTTCAACTAAGGAAAAACTTTTATGGGTGGCACCAAGAAGATGGAGACTCTCTTTTCACAAGGAGTCACATGGAAAAGATGAGGGGCAATGGACACAAGTTGCTTCTGGAGAGATTCCAACTGAACTCCAGAAGAGATTGTTTTACCATGAGATCAATCAGACATTGAACAATCTCCCAAGGGAAGTGGTGAATTCCCCTACGTTGGTCAGTTTGAAGAGTCAGCTTGACAGGGTGCTGCCTCATCTCATTTAAACAATACTTTTACCTTGAGAGGTTGGACTGGATGATCCTTGTGGTCCCTTCCAACCTGGGATTCTATGATTCTATGATTTTCTATGATTCTCCATCTCTAATGGAGAAAAAGTGAATGATATTAAAAGTAGATCTTATTTTGTGTTATAGTTTTCCCTCATAAAAGAAAATGTGAGAGGAAATAAAATATGTTAGAAGTGATCAGAAATTGTTGAGTGGAAGGACATAATTAAATCAAAAGGAAAACAAGGACAAGTGTTCAAGGTCAACAGCTGCCATGTGTGCAGAATTAAGAAATGAATGCCCTAACATTTCCCATGAAGATAACTCAGTGAATGGAGAGAAACTAGAGGTGATGTGTGATGGGAGAATAGAAAAAAGGTAGCTGATGAAGAGAATGATTGTGCTTTAATGATGGAAAAGTTGTAATACTACTTGTGAGATGCAAGAACTGGGTGGAAAGGAGTTCAGTGAATAAGACAACAGGATATTAGGACAAGTGAAGTTCTCTCATTACCAGAATAAGAGGAAACTTGCAAGGAGAGCAAAGGCATGAAACCTGATTGCTGAAAGTGGAAAAAAGACAGAGTTTTCAGCAGTACAAAAAAGGCATATTGTAACATACTGGAGAGGGTCCAAAGGAGGGCCAAGAAGATGATCAAAGGGCAGGACAGACTCAAGGAATTAAGGTCTTCTTTCCCTGGAGAAGAGAAAGCTCAAGGTGGTCCTCATTACAGCGTTCCAGTACTTAAAGGGTGGCTACAAAGAAGACAGAGGCTCCCTCTTCACAAGGTGCCATATGGAGAAGACAAGGGGCAATGGATACAAGTTGCACTAGGAGCACTTTCATCTTGATCCAAGAAAGACTTGTTTTGCATTGAGAACTATCATTCACTGGAACAACCTCCCCAGAGACATGGTAGAGTCCTCATTACCGGAGGTTTTCAAGATGCAATTGGATGGGATGCTAAATAATCTCATCTAGACTTACTTTCCCACAAAAGGTTGGACTAGATAGATGATGTTTCGAGGGCCCTTCCAACCTGGGCTCTTCTTCGATGCTACAAACATCTTTACTAGTATTTAGTGACTTTACAGTGGTGCAGGACCCTGTGGAATTCAGATGCTCAACTACCTAAACAGATTTCAAAGTGTCACCTGTGCCATCAGATTCAACGGGCTGTACTATATAGTACTTTGATGGAGATCTGAGGAAGGAACTGAAAACTTGAGGATCAGTAACAGAAGCTTTCTCTTTGTTCCCTCCATTGTCTTACAAAACTGTACTGACCAGCACTGAATTTCCTTTCTAGATTGTGGGCAAGCCTGCACACTAGTGGTGGTTTTCACTGCAAGCTGCCAACCACCAGAATTGTCTGTAAGTAAACATAAGTAGCAGCAGTAAAATCTTTCGAAGTAAGCTCATACAAAACTGTCATCTTCATTATTCAACATCTCAACAAAAGGCACTGGCAACACCAAAATAGCTGGATTTATAAAACTGAGAATTAGAAATGAGCTATCTTTATCTGAATGCAGTAATTACATAGTATTTTAAAAGAGCATTTTTTTATTATACCAAAATGCATAGTTCACATTTTTGTTACATACTAAAGGAGGATGGCGCTTAGCTTTTGTAAAAGTTAAACATGGCTTTGCAGAACAGAACATCATTAACTATTAAAAATAGCTATTAGAAAAAAATCTAGAGGGAAGAATTTTAGAGTGGCCTCTCTGTGGTATCTATTTTTATACTGCTTTAAGGTCTCAAGTAATAGAAAAATCATGCAAAGGTAGTACAAGTAATCTGAAATCCACTACATGCAGTTCTATTTTAACTCTGCAATTCATACCAAATTCTTTCACTGCACTAAGAATGAATTCGAGAAAATAAATACCCAAGGAGGAATATGAATTTAATTGCTATTGCTGTTACAATGCTAAAATAAAACAGCTGTGATCACACACTCAGATTAAGCCCTTGTTCAACAAATATTTTTATTAAACATCTCTGTAGTGAAGATGTGTCCAGCTCCCCAAGAGCAGAGTAGGACGCTTCCTGGACCACCCATTGCTCCCTAGGTAAAACAATTCATCCAGCTGTTGGGGAGTCGGAGGGGGAGCGGCAGCGAACTGGACACTGTGGCAGTTACAGAGTAACTCCTGTTTGTTTGCTCACTGACATATTAAACTATAACAACTGTATTTAACACTCAAGTAAATAGACCACAAACTTTTTTCAGTCTTTTTTCAAATCATTAATTTGACCTCTAGCTAACGACAGCAACAGTGTTTCTGAAATGGCACCTTCCCAAAAATAACGGTGACCTGCATAGCCCACAGGAAAGATGTCTCAGAAAACTAAGGTCAGCTGACTACAGGAGGCAACAGGGGAAAAGCAGGCGCATAGGAAGGTCAGAGGTACAACAGGAGCAGTCAGGAAAATAAATTGGCCATAGCTGTACAGCAAATAAACTGTGTGTCAGAGCCGTGAATACAATCCAGAAGTCCTGATTCCTTGTCTCTGTTCTATTGCCCCAGTCCTAACCAGATCCTCTCTCAAAATTACTTTCATAATATAGACCATCCAGGAGACTGAAACATTTTTCCTATCTACAAAACAAATGTAGCAAAAGGTATATAAAGGTTTCCTTCACACAGTCACTCCATCTTTTATGTTATGTCCAGAAAGACTTTGTTAATTAATTTTGTACATTTTCTCTAGGTCAGCAATCAGAATGTCTGAATCTGCAGAATTTGTCATTCATCTACTTAAGAACTGGACTTAGGGAATCCTAAGAATTATTCAAACTTATATCTGAATAATCTTTTATAGGGGTATTTCCTTCAAGTTCTGCCATTAATCAGTCTATGTTTGCTACATGTTGTGGGTATTAGAGGAGTTGTAAAATCTGAAGTCCTTTTCAAGCACAACATTCATAAATATCCAATATTGGTCAAGACTTAGATCACTTTTCTGTTTCAGTAAAATAATAAAAATTTCATATTTAGACCAGACAGAAAATAACCAAGGAAAGTATGAAGGTTCATATGGAACTTTCTATGTAAAACAGCTACATAATCTACAGGAGTACATACGATAAAGACTTAAAATTGTGAAATTGTTTCCAATTTGTAGTTGTAAACACACACTGTTTACAACAGGCTGTGCAGTGTGGTTTGTCCAAACAGCTTTTAAGCAAACCAAGTAAGCAGCTGGTCTCATCTCAGATTTAAAAGTGCCAAACAAAAATTAGATTTAGGATGGGCTTCCAATTACTGAACTCAAGCCATTTCAACGTGTATTAAGCAGGTTTCCTAATAACACATCAGTAACTGAATACAAGCGCTCACTTTTAATTTAAGGCTTTATCAGCCATTTGGAACATGCAGCCCTTGGGTCAAGTCGGCAGTGGTGCAAATCACAGTAATCCACAATTATACAAGTTCAGAACTGCTCTAAATATTTAAGATGCCTGTTTTAAGTTACCTGACTGTATTTGCATTTCAGTGAGATATCTGTATTCTTATTAACTGAACACAGAGTTTCTTAGACTAGAAAGCTTGCTTCATAAAATGTAGGCTTTTCTTCCCCTTTGGCAAATACTGTCTTCCATGGTAGAGGCTTCCCTCTAGTGGACACTTCCTCTGATGTTTGATTTGTAAGACCAGTAATTGAATGGAACAGTTGTATGATACATCCAATATCATGTGTTTGCTTTCTGATTTAAAATAATTAAAAGGAAATGCCTACAAGATTTAATTAGTGCCTATACAATGTTTCTTGAGGACCTTTAAAATTATTGCAGCAGTCTCAAGACCGGTTATTTCAAACTGTAATACAATGTAAAAATGTTTAACAAACTTGGGTATGTAAACAGCAAAATCAGATAGAGTAAGCAGAGGCTTCCTGAACAAGCTTAAAATTTAATGAAAGTTTATGTTTTTCTCACCACTAAACTTTTCTATTCTAAGTCTCTCAAAGTTCCGACATCTACTTTTTTCCCCACGTTAATTGTTGACCTGACTATTTCTCATTAATCCTTTAATAAATTTTTGAAGGCCACATGATAGCCTGTCTGACATCTTCCATCTATGGGGATTTAGTGGAATACACTTATTTTCCCAGATCAATTAGAGGAATCTCATTCCAGCTGAACAGATGTCCACATCACAAAGCAAGGTCACAAGAGTCTCTTTTGTTGTCAGTTTCACTAAAGAGAAATCAGTACTTGTTAATAAAATTTAGTAATATTATAACTATATAATACATGCATATATATGCATGCACCCATTATGAATGAAATTCTTCTGCTCTTATAAACATGGACCCTAATCAAAGAGTCACTGCTCATTTGTAGCTCAGACAATGCTCCCAATGCAGTAAAAACTCAGAAATAAAGTCAGATTTTCTGCAATCCTTTTCTGAAACAGAATTAAACGGGACTTTAGAAATGGCCTCAGTTCAGATCCAATCAAACCATATGGTCCCTAAAGAATACACAAAGATTTGCAAAATCAAGTGTATAATTTATAAAAATGTGAGTAATGTGGAACCAAACTTGCCTCAAGTAAAGACTTCAGGGATTTCTAAAAGTCATTTATGTAACAGATGTGGTCTTCTAATAGACAGAACCAAAGCATACGTATTACACTTGAGGATATTTTGAAGTGCCCTGTTCAGAGAGAAGGCTGCCTAATATGTGTGATCTGCAGTCAAGGTTTTCCTATACAGAGATTAACCACACAAAAAATTACATCATATGTAGAAGAACACAGCATTTTAAAAAAGGCAGAGCTAAACTGGGTGCTACAGATATGCACACTATTTCTTACAGCAATTTCAGTAACTGTGCTTAGACTGCTGGAAATTGTAAACCAAAATAGTGCCAATAATTAGCCCCTTCATTAGAAATAGGGTGAAAACAAGTAGTCTCACTCACACTGTTGATTTTAGCAAGACTAAACTAAATTCTGTTTAAACATGGAAAACTACATGAGAATCAACAAACAAATATGAAACATGTATGTATCTTTTTTTTTGCCTTTGAAAGAAATTAAGAAAAAATTAGAAATAATTAGAAAATATTATAATAATAAATTATTTAAATCCTAGAACGAGTCATATAAAGCTATAGCAGTGATACATGGGCAATCGGTATGAGCAGTATTGCAGCACCTAGAATTCTACCATGGCATCATCCTCTCTGGAGGACCAAAAAACTAAATTACTCTGGGGTGAAAAGCTCAGGAAGGGTGAAATACACAAAGTAGTCTGGGAGCCTCCTCCTTTTCCTTCTCTTGCTTTATCCATGTGCACTTACAAAGGCCAGGTATGTTTGTACAAGTCCCTCAGCAGTGCCGCTGTTCACATTCATTTTGGCAACTGAGAATAAGGAAGGGAGAGTATCCCGGCTCAAACAATAGCCATCACTGTTTGCATGTATGGTTTTAGTTAATGTTTCCTTTCAAAGGAGGATTGTTGGGAAATTCTCCAAGTTGTTGAATTTGAGTTACTACCTACTAGAAATAATGCCTTACACTAGGAATTAGAAAAGCAAGCCTTTTCACAAGATAGGGAGCTCACACATAAAAGAATATGATTGGGAATTCATAGCAGGAAGGTATTGCTAACTCCATAAAACAGGAGCCAAGCAGCCTCATGGCATTAATAGTTCCCAAGTAGTATTACTATTTAATGTATCGCTGAAAGTTGTGGCTATGACCATTAACCCATTTGAAGAGCATTTCCACATTATCTCAAGTGTTTGCAGCCTTGCTCTGCAGAGCATCTGTAAGATCACAAAGAAAAGAGAAAAATGTTCCTTAATTAATGTCCCCCATCCCCAAGAAAACAAAACTAGTTGAATTAATAAAATGTACCCAATCTGGAAAGAACATTCTGTAACATGTTGTATGCAAGCTGGCTTTAGCTTATTTTGTTAGTAGGATTAATTTGTAGAAATCTAAGTCTTTCATGTTAATCCCAGATAATAGTGCAGTTTGGTACACTAAAATAATCAGATTACAGTGAATGTCAGCACGATTTGATTTTAAATTATGTGGAGCGTGTTACTGGAACTATCACCCTCTCATTTTATGAAAGGATGACTTGGAAGAATGTCAGACAGGGTTCACCACAGCTCAACACCTGCAGACCTTCAAGTCATCTTTAAAAATATGGCTTTGTTTATTCAAATATTGATTTTTGACAGCAAGTTAGCACAAGAATTGTAAACAGATGTGGACTTTATCACTATAATGGATGTGCCAATATTGTGTAAGAAACTGGTATATAAAACTACACATATACCACTGAGTTACCATCTGCTACAACCAAATACCTGATTTGTGTTTTCAAATAAAAAAACAAACCAAAACCAACAACAACAACAAAACAAAACCAAAAACAAACCAAAAACAAACCCAAAAACAAACAAAACCCACCAAAACCTACCCTGCCTAGTCCTTCCCACTAATATGATTCATGTGCTTCCTTTTTGCATCTCCTTCGTTCCCCATATCTTTACTCTGGTTGGTTCCAGCAGGACTAATGCCTATTTTATTTCTGGTTAATCTGATTAAGTAAGAACCTGGGATTGTGATGTCAGTGCATTAGCAGAAGGAAGTGATGCTTTCTCTAGGAAGGATGGCAATTTTGACCTTTTAGAAGCAGGTCATGATCTGACTACAAGATGAAAACAGAGCAAGACAAACTGCAGTAATATTACCAACTCATTCTCTGACAGCATAGTTCAGAGGAAGATTATGGCTCATGGGCTGCAGGTAAGAAAGCATAATGCACTTATGTCTGGTAATTTGATTGAAGGGAGCCTTGGGTGTGGGGGAGATGTTAGCTTCAGCAAAAATAGTAGAACATTAGAAATTCTGACTATTGCAAGGCCTTGTTTCTTATATTTTACTTGAGAGACAAACTGGCTTTCAAAACAGAGGCATGTTAACAGAGTTGGTTTGGGGTTTTTTTTACAAATTTATTACAATATTTATTTGATTTTACTATACCTGTATTCATATTCTTTCATTCTGTGCTGATGAAACAATACTTATTAATGAATCTCTTTATTGTATGTAATCACTGTAGTTCGTTTTGGTTTTTTTACCCCCCCTAAACTTGGAAACCTACATCACTAAATGAACAACAGATGAGATTGAACCCAAACTAAGCAGCTAATTCCTCAAGTTATAAGCTTGTGATTTAAAAATTTAATGATGTTGTGTTATAGTTTAGTAGATTGTTTTATTATAATGGGATGTCGCTATATTATTTAGCAAGTGCCACAATACAACTGCTTTTATGAGCCTGTAAGGTATATGCAGCATGTTGCTATGGTGATGTGGTGCTCCAACTGACGCAATCCTTAAAGTTCTGTTCATAAACCTTTCACCAGACCTTAAAAAATGCTTCACACATAGGAACAAACAAGATTTTAATGTATCAGATATTGTCTGCACAGAATAGTCTCAATAAGCATGGTTGTTAACCAAATAAAAGGTACTAAACTGCACTGCTGGAGTAGCTATAAGCAGTGATCGCTATGCTTCAAGATTAGCTTTATTCAATAGTTACATTTACATGGACACGGCTCATCCCTCGCTTGAGCTGAACCAGTTGTGATGCCTCATCAAATGTAGCAGGAAGATAAATTCACTGGCAACAAAGCTGAGCAAATGAAAGCCCAAATTATAACTGCAAAAGCCATTTGTAAGGCTGGAGTCAACTAAATATGGCAATCAGTACGATGACCGGGCAACAGAAAAACTGCTTAAGTTGCAGGTAACAGAGTCATTGCACTTATGTTGCAGTTATGCAAAATGCAATAGAGGTGGGAATCTTGGGGGGGGTGGGGGAAAAAACAACAACAACAAAACAAAAACAAAACCACCAGAACAACAAAACAACCAACCTAACCTAAAGCACTTCTAAAAGTGTTTATCATGTCAGTGACTATCCTTAAGAGTACTTTTTCTGTACTCCAAAGGAAAATGATGCTTCTATGTTCCCATAGTTTCAAATAAACACTGTCTTTTAACTTTGACCAATGTTTCTAATTTTGTCTTATCATCACTGCCTTTTGCTGAAAGAATCCCATATCCTGTGTGTGTATTCTGTCTGTCACCACTAGCAACTTCACACAGGCAGAAATCAGCCCATTTCAAACTGGCGAACTGCTTTAATATAGGACTGAAACAACAATACGCAGTTCTGAACAGCATTAAAGCCCGCTCATAGACACTACTGTCTGGCCTCATCTACAGCTGATATTGTGCAACTGCCAGTATCTCTTCCAATCCTTCATCTAAGCTTTCACGTCACTGACTTCAGCCACAAAAAAATGAGTAACTAAACCAGACAAAGTAGTACTGCTGACACTCTAAATGGTGCTCAATTGCAAGGCTGTTCTTTAAGTCTAACTTGGAACATGAAGGCCTATCCATTTGGAGTACTTGCAGAATACGGTTAGTTCAGCCAGGATGTGACTCTATACGTATTGTCTTGTATTACAATAATCTAGTCTTTCAAATTTTTGTTAACACCTGTCTCTCTAGTTTTATCTTTAAATTAAGTGGGTTATTTTCAGCCAATATAAAATAAACAGCAGTAATTGGTTCTCATTTTTGCACTGCTGTGAGTTTTGCAAGTAATAACTATATTTCCTATATTCCATTTTTCCTTTCTTCCTAAGCACTCGTATCTCCTGTGCCAAAAAGGAGAATTACAATTCATCTCTGTTAGAGTTTGCAGGTGTTAACTCATTCGTTACCAATGCTTTAGGCTGTTACTGTCTAGTTCATAGCTCTCTGCTGTCATTAGTAAGCTACCAAATCCTTGGTTTTGAGACCTGTTTAGTAAAATCAAAAGATGTTTCACAGTTAGTACAGGGATGTTACACATGCCAAGTCTGAGGGGTGAAAAGATTTACAGCCTTAGCAAGAATATGGAGTAAACCCACTCCTTTAAAACTTAGCCTTCTACTGAAGTAGTTATTTACTTTGTTCAACAGACTATATGCTATTAGTAACGTATACTCCACCAAAGAAATCTGCACAATGTAGCGCTCTCATATTTTGAAATAAACTGTACTGAGTTCTGCTGAATGCAACTGGTGTGCAGTTAACCTATTTTGCACTAGTGACGCTTTGACCCAGCTTTGAATTTTTCTTTCAATTAGGTATTTTTAACAATATGAAGGCAATATCAGATGCGACAAAAAACTCACTAATTTTACTTTTTTTCTTAATTTATTTCTAATACTTGCATAATTGCACTCTTATTCACAATTTTATCTACCTCATTGTATTTTTTCCTTGCCTGCTTTGGTACCTCCACTTCATAAATGAAAAAAGACTAAAGTATTCATTATGGTCTGGAAGAGTGATAGAATCCAAAGGCATGGATCCATTTAGGGTCAAAAGACTAATCAGAAGAGAAGCCCAAATGAAGAGTATGCAACTGGGAAAGTACAGCAAAAGGGTTACCTTACCAGTGGGAAGCAGTTAAGTAGCAGCTCTCCCCAACCATGTTGAGGATCAATCTGCTAGCAGGGCAAACAGCACAACATGCTGAACTGCAGCTCAGCAGGTCTCTGGTTCTCACCTAGGGGTACCCTCTGCAACTTCTCCTCTTCCCACTACCATCTCAAAACTTTCTCTTTGAGGTAAATCATCTCCTCTGTCCTCTGAGGCAGCTGATGGTTGGTATGTGCGTACAGCTGTCAAAAGTTCAGTTGTGAATTCACACTCGGGAGATGGGAGACTGTTTTCCTCTCCTACACAAAGGAAAAGGATGGTCAAGGTAGTGAAGCATCCTAAAGTCACCTGCTGACTGGGGATCAAGCTGTAATCCCAATCTACTTGCCTTAAACTTTATTTTTTGCTTGTCTGCCACATGAGCAAGCTACTCTGCTTTGCAGAAGGGGGAATGGAGAATACAAGGGATTTTTTAAGAGTTGATGGTGGTTGAGAATTTCTCTTACAATGACTAGGGTGAAGTAGTTATCTATCCATTCACATCGCAGACAAGCATACAAGCTCCTGAATTATCGGACAGATCGTGAATGGTTTTATCAGAAAGTTCAAAAACTCTCAGATGCTTTGACACATTATTTGGGGAGTGGGGAGAGGAGTCTTTCTGCATTATCAGACTGGAAGGTTTTTTCCCTGTGTGGCTCTGTCTTTACTCTTAGAGCTATTTCATTTTCACTTGCAGATAAGAGATGAAGAAAGTGGCTATAATAAAAATCTATTTTGCATTCCTAAGCATTATGAAGAAGATTTAGAAAGAGTCTTCATTCCTCATGGACTCATCCTGGACAGGTATGAGGGTAATCAACAAAGAGTAGTGACAGTGATGCCAATGATCCATTTCCCTCCAAATGAAGACTGATGCCCTACGCTCATAGCCCATGAGAAACATGGAAATCCTGCAGCTCTAGCACTTGTGTTCTGGAGTTTAATACAAAAGGAGTTTTATGGAGTAGATTCCTCTACAACCCCAGTTAAGTTTCCACATTATATCAAATATCTTCAAGCTTTCCTATCCTACATTGTTTAGATATATGGATTAAATCAACAGTATGCCAAGTGGAGTAGGCATTATCATGTGAACTACAAATATGTAACTGCCTTAACGTGGTCACAATTTGCTGCTTATAAAAAACATAACAGCAAGATCAGAATTTTAACTTGGACATTACTTAATATATGAACAAACAAATATGATATGCTAAACACTTTAGAGAATTTGTCTTTTCTTCCTTCCAGGACAGAACGTTTGGCTAGAGATATCATGCAAGATATGGGAAGCCATCATATTGTTGCGCTCTGTGTCCTTAAAGGAGGCTATAAATTCTTTGCCGATTTGCTGGACCATATCAAAGCACTAAATCAAAATGGTGACAAATCTGTGCCTATTACTGTGGATTTTGTTAGAATAAAAAGCTACTGTGTAAGCAACATTCTTTTCCTTGGAAAATTTACTCCCCTCATAGACTGACATTCTGAAGACTGGTAGTTTACATGAAAACTCCACAGAAATTGAGTTTATGCATATATCATGTTCAAAGCAACTTGGTTTATTACATACTGATTCTAGGTTTCTATTGATCTGCCCCAATGATCAGATTGATATTGTATACTCACTGGAATGAACAGATAGCAGAACATTTAACATGACAAAGCCAGGGTCAGGTCTTCAACATCCTCCTCTCCAGCCCTCAGCTTCCATACAGGTTCTACTCTGTCTTTACCATGGCACTCTTTGGTGGGAGGGAGTATGGAGAGGACCTTAGCATCAGAGACTTTGTATTGTCTCTCTCTGCATTACTTTCTATTCCTACAGATAATATTAGAGAGACTTGGTTTTATTATCTGTGTGCTGGGGAACATATTTTGCCTGAACCTATCATAGCTGGCCTGAGCCAACTACTGTAAAGCAATGACTTATGCCGGTATTTTCTGTTTTATCTTTTCCCCTCTTTGAAGGCTAGAGTTCTGTGCACTGATCAAAATTTACTCCATGCTAAACACAATAGTTTACAATATCCTATAAATGTTTCATGGAATTCTAAAATAAATCTGTGGTCATGAAATAGCTAAGAGCAATTATGTCTGTTCTGTGAATATGGATGTACTCTTGGTTCCATGCAAACATCTTCATTCTCTCCTCTTGCTCTCAGCTGCTTAAAAGCTCTTTTACTGAAGGAGTGCTGTGTAAAGTTGTGTCATTTGATAGGCAAAAAGCAAGAGCAGCATAACATTCATACACATACAAGATAATTCTTTTGAGCATGTTTTATGTGACTTCCCTCTCTTCTTTCTCCTTCTAGAATGATTCACCTACAGAAAAAATCAGTATTGTTGGAGAGGAGCTGTCTATACTAAATGGGAAAGTATGACTTAGTATCTTCAGCTTTTAAGGAAAAAGAACAGTTCTTGTGTATTGTCTAGGATGTCAATTTTTTTAAGGTTTTGATACTACATATTTACAGCCACTTAACACTGGTTTAAAATGACATCTTTGAAACAGTAATACCCACTGATCTCAGTGGAAACTTCACACAATCAGTATTGAATCTGCATTTTATGCAGAATACAATCATTAGAACCATTCAATAATGATTGATTTTATTAGATGGTTTCTCAGCCCCTGGAAACAAACGATCTTAACCTGAGTATGCAGTATCATTTTAGAATGATATTGCTATACACAGAATAATATCTAAAACCTGACATGGGTGGTTTTCTCAATATTTTATGCTTCTAAATAAATACTTACAGAAAGACTTTTCGGAAAACACTAAAATAATATAAGCAGTTAAGTGATAAGCTGCCTTGAAAATAAATTGCAACTTACTTGTAACTGAAGATTGTAGTGCAAACTTTTCCTGGCTGTACAATTCACTGAATGTTGCCATGTAAATATTTTCTTTTCTTTCTCTCCCTACATGGACTTTTCCAGAATGTGTTAGTAGTAGAGGTAAGTAAACATTGCAGGGGGAGGGAAATGACATGGACTCTTTTCTCCTCATCTTGCAAGTAAATACCTATTGCTTATAAAATAACAATAAATTCTGTTACTGTGCTGCCAGGGTTGCTGACTGTTTTTTATGCTTTAAATTAATCCACTGAAAATCTGTTTTTTTCTTTCAGACTCAGAGGATAATTTATTTTTTATCTCTTTCAGGACATTATTGAGACTGGTAGGACAATGAAGGCGCTACTTTCAAAACTAAAAGACAATGAACCAAAGATGGTAAAAGTTGTAAGGTATGGCCACTTAGTGCAGTGTAATGCGAAGATATAGCAAAATCATTTAGATGAATAGTCAGTGTATGATAGTGGGTGTTTGGTTTTGTTTAGTTTGAAGTTTGGAGAAAGAAGAAGTAAAAGCAGGAAGCAATCCATATCTAGCTGGTGAAAGCTAAGTATTTATTGACCTAGGAAATTCACATATGCACTACCATCTTCATTGTAAGGGTTTCCTGGTTCTTTGCATAGTCCATAAAGTCTGATGGATTCCTTGTTTTTTACCTCCTTATGTTTGAAGGTAATTTAGCTCTTTCCATAGGTTTTCTAACACCTTCTCAGTTCTCTCAATACTAGAATGATAATACTCAGAAATTCTCTTAGTATCCTCAGTCATACAGGTTTGCACTTGCAAGATGATTTCAAGCGGCATTCTAGATCTGCATTTAGATGGTCTCTAAAAGGAATTTTTTGGGAATATTCCTGTTTCTGTTAAGTAATCATGTTGCTTTGAAAAAGCACTTCTTGTTCTATGTACAAGTTCCTCTTAGTGACTGTCCAGGAGGTTCTTGGTATCTTCACAAGTGTACAGGCAAAGCAAGAATGGATATGACTTTGAGGAAGAAATCATAGCAACATCGCACAGCTTGTCCTCTTCTCTGTCCCTCCCTCTCCCTTAATCTTTACGTGCCACTTGAACTTCCTTATCTCACTGTGCTACTCCAGTTTTTTGATACATTGCTACATGAAAAAATAATTATTTGAGATACAGAAGGGACCTAAATGTAAAACAGAGTCATTTGGACCTTTAGAATGAACCAGGACCACAGTCTTCACTTCTTCCTCAATTATAAGGCTCAACACTACTTCTTTCTGTTACCATAATCTCATTCTTCACTGCATGGTTGTAGAAGATTATGAGGGAATGGGGGTGAGAGGGGTGAGAAGTGAAGTACACAGCTTACAGCAAGACATATTTTTAAAAACCATAACCTTCTGTGCTTTGTCTTACAGCCTGCTTGTTAAAAGGACACATCAAAATCCAGGTTACAGACCAGATTGTAAGTATTGCATTTTTCTGGTTGTCCAAAATACGATCTTATAATTTCACTTCATGCAGTAGGTCTGAAAACTGGTGCTTAAGTTTCATGAAGGTCAAGCAAGAGAAATGAGGAGGAAATACATACAAATTTGTAAACTGACAACCAGCTGTCCTATGCTGAAACTTCATGACAACCTTTTATTTTTAATATTTTTTCCCCTGGTGGTTCTGAGTGTAGTTTTGGCTATTTGTTACCAGAAACAGAATCAAAACTTGGTTTTGTGTTGTTTGGCTTTGACCCTAAAAGGCATTTGTTTTGACCTGCATTAAACTTGCCTTGAAATTCCCTACTGAGTTGCAGTGCATCTACTTTTACACAAGTAAAATCTCACTCCTTGTCTCTTTCTCCCACAACTACCTCATAAGTAGGTTTTAAATAATTATTCTGTTCTTAAAATGCATTCTCAGCACTTTAGTTGTACTACTTACTGATGGGGATTGTATAGATTCTAACCTTGGTCATCAGTTTACGGCTCTGATTCTTAAAGAAGCATGCTAAGTACCTTGAAAGCTAGATTATGTATTTTCTGGGTATTACTCTTAAATAGCTGAAGCATGTGTTGAACACAAACTGTGTACTTTAAAGTTATTTATACCACCCAAGTATAAAAAGAACTGTATTTTATTACAGATATAGGTTTTGAAATTCCAGATAAATTTGTGGTTGGATATGCTCTTGATTATAATGAATACTTCAGAGATCTAAACGTAAGTACATATATGTATGCCTTGACTGTTACATATATAACTGTTACCACAGGTAACCAGCAAGAATACTAGCTTACACTAGGAGCTTCTCAACAATTAATAAAACTTCAAATCTGACCAGAGACTTCCATTAAAAAGGCAAAAGCATTATTAACACACAAAGCTGATAATTCAATGTAAATTCTAAGAACTTGTCTATGCTTTACCTTTCTATGAAGCGACTTCACAAGTTTCATGGCCCAGCCATGCTGTACAGTATTCTGAATTCTCCAGGATGGCTAGCAGCATGCAGTCTGCTGGTCCCATCTGGAAATAAATTAATTTTTAATTTGGCTTTGATTTCATGTTAGTCTGTCTTAGTGAAATCCTATGTTGCTCTTTTCTAGCCAAAAAAGCTGTGTGCAGACTGTGTGTGAAGGTTTTTCCTACGCTCTGTAACATGTCCATCATGATCTCTTTTATTTGCTCCATTCTTTGTTCCACAATAGTCTCCTTAGCCTGCATTGAGTAGCATACTCAAAAAGAGCATAACTGACAGAAAGAGATGATCTTTTTTTCTGCCCTTAGATTTCAAAAGTGTTTTCTTAAATCTGGTTAAGTGGAAAAGTTTTTTAACTTGAAAGTCTTATTAAGAAGACAAACCAGTTCCATTAAAAACACATAATGGATCTATGCTATTGCAAAGCAGTATGAAGAAGGATGCAATAACTGTACAAACTAGACCTCTTCAGAATATACAAATCTCTAAATTACAGATGAGCTTGAAAACAAAATTAACATCTCAATTTTACTGCAAGTACTAAACTTGCAACCAAACTCAGAGAGATTACTGTTTTGGTCTTTCTTCCTTACAATGCTAGGAATATGACTGAAAATCATTCTTGCGTTTTCTTCAAAGGAAAAGAGTCACTAAAGTTTGTTGTTGTTGTTGTTGTTGGGTTTTGGTTTTGTTGTTGGTTTTTTTTAGCACATCTGCATTCTGAAAGAGAAAGCCAAAGAGAAATATAGGATCTGATAACACTACTCTTCTGGAACAACAGTTCAGTAGCATGTACAGCTGTGTGGATGACTAATAAGAAGTAGTCTACTAATTGTGCCCTTTTCACTGAAGAACTACCCTGTTTTCTAAAGATGCTATTCTATGTAATTTTCCTACAATTATTATGTAAAATAGCTTAAAGGTACAGTGAAATCTGAACAGATTCACCATAATGGTATTATACCATAATGGGTATTATATTCTGCTGGACTTACACAGGACACAGCCAGGACATGTACATGTTTATATAATTATTATTTGGGTTTTAATTTACTATATGAAGTAACACTGTGTGTATTGTATATAAACAGTATATTTACATGTGAGCTTGTGTATATAAATACATACACATGTACTTTACATAACAAATAGGCTGGATAAGCATTTAAGGATGTGATGTTAATTATGTCAACTGTACAAAGTACATACTGCATGGAAAACACATTTGGTTTTTTAGCTTAATGCAATAAACAAACATTAAGTTAACTAGAATGAGATTAGTTCTTATAGTGAAGGGCTTGTCAAGCATTGCAACAGGCTGCCTGTGGAGGTGGTTGGTCACCATCCCTGGAAGTGCTTAAAAGACAAGCAGATGTCGTACTTAGGGACATGGTTTATTGGAACACTTTCTAAGGCTGGACTCAATGATCTTAAAGGTCTTTTCCAACCAAAACCATTCTATGTGGGGTATTGTCCTGTTTTTTGTGAGGACTGTGTGTTAATTGTACCAGTGTGGTGTTACTTGAAATGCAGTAACACTAATATCTAGTTGTTAAGGCTGGATTATTAACCATTATAGCAGAAAATTACTTCTGCCACTTGTGTATCCCTGAAGAGAACTGGAAGCTAAATTTTACCACACAGAAACTGCACCAAGCTTGAGGTAGTCTCTGACACCTCACTGTTTCCTACCTGTACTAAACGATTAAAGTAAGCTCTGAGACCTTAGGCTTTTTTTTTGCCCACTGTGAATCAAGATGACTGAGCTACATGTCTGTGTTCAAGAGGGTCTGCTGATGTCCTTCAGCTTTTAAGTGTCCTGGGCGAGAGGCGACTGGGCTCTGCCAGGTGCACAATGGAGCTTTCCAGAGCCTCCCGAGAGCTGGAGCCTGTGATGGGTCGTGTTATCCGTCCCTTAAAGCAAGTGGGAGGAGGAATGCTAGCGTCTGTAGGAGTGGACCCCTCATCTAAAGCAGAAGGAACGGCTCACACTGCAGCCCGGCGCTGTCTGCTCGCTAACACCGCGCTTGCTCCTCTGAGGGCGGGCCCCGAGCGCCACTCGGCGGGACGCGATGTCAAACGCATTTCTGCTTTCCCCAGCTGGAGGGAGGACTGCCAGCAGCTAACACCACCCTTCTCTGAGTAAATGTAGCCCGGGGAAGGGGCCCCGGCCACTGCTGCGGCGGAGGCGTCACCACGTCCAACCCGTCCAGCCTGACCCGGCCTTCACCTCGGCGCCCGCCCGAAAGCCGGAACCCCATCCTCTGAGAACACCTGTCCCGTGAGGCGACCTTAGCGTGGCCTGCCCGCAGCCAATCAGAAGGCGGAGCCCCCAGCACTCGCGTGTTGATTGGAGAGAGTGGCCGTCGGTCACATAGAGGGGGTGGGAGGCGACGGAAAAGGGAAAATCTGCTTTCGGGTCGG